>NW_007728431.1:217486-231425 GCF_000696425.1 Galeopterus variegatus | reverse complement strand
CTCACTTCATCCTCCTGAGTTAGCAACTCATTTAAAGACCCATATGTTTCTCCATCTAGTCGCAAAGAACAGTCAAATGTGTACATAGTGTTTAACATCTACATGTGCCTGAAACTTACAGCCACTCTCTGTTGAAAAGAGAATCTGGGACTCTTTCTAACCATGTAACCCATGCAGCTAATGTCCAAATACCAACTCCACATAGCTCTGTGGTTCAGAGTGATGAGCAATTCCCAAAGTTGTATCCTTGATAAGCCATATGACAGTGTCATCTATTCTGAGAACTACTAGTCTGGAAAACTCCACCCCATACATATGGTTGGTTTCTTCTTTCAGCCACTTTGGGATAGTTTCAGATTTTCTCTGGGATAGTTTCAGATTTTCATAGTACGGCGAGATACCTCTGAAAGCAGAAGAAATTACTCTGGCCCTATTACCACATGCCTCTTCAAGGCAGATCTTTGCTGGTATTAAGTGAACTAAATGGGATGTTAAGTTTAAAATAAGCAACGTAATCATGTCTTTCATAGTTTTGGTTCTCCTCCAATTACAACCAAATATTACAGAAAGAGGAAATCAGATAAAGTGGTAGTAAATATCTCAGAATTACTTGGTTGGAAGAAGTTTCTTTTTCTTTCTTTTTTTTTTTTTTAATTTTCCAAAGCAAAACATAAATAAACAAATCTAAAGTAGATAGTTTGGGTTAAATATTAAACAAACAAGCAATAAATAAACAATAAAATAAACTCCTTTAAAAATAATAGAAAAAAGAATATTTTTGACAATATTTTAGTGTGTATTGAGAAATACACTCAAATCATTATTGAATTTTCTCATTGTTTTAGATAACACAGATTTTCATCTGTTTAATACAGTTAAATTTCCACATATGCTCTCTTCTGTAGAAGCAGCCTACATGTACTAGGGTACCCCTATCATTAAACCCTATTCATGCTCTAATACAGATTTTTAACAGGAAGCTATCTGCTGCCCCAGGTTCCCAAGTTATGACTCATTCTGCTGCTTTAATAAATTGAAAAGACTGTGTTGCAAAGCTAATTAGGCAACTGACTATCATTACTATTGCACAGTCTCTTGCCAGTTTGAATGTTATAAGTGAAATTAGTGTGATGATTCCAGCTCACTCTCTAGCAGACATTTGCATTATTAAGCTGTGTTTGGCCCGCCTCAGCAATTAACTTACATTCCAAATATACTGTTTTTACTCAGTTTCTCCAGAAGAAGATACAAAGAGTTTTGGAAAGAAAACTAATCCCAAATCATGACATAGATAGAAAGAAAGAAAACTAATAGAAAGAAAACATAGAAAGAAAACTAATCCCAAATCATGACTAAGCCATTTGTTATATGCATGTTTTAATCACAAAAATCTTACATTAAAGTGTAACCCTTGATGAATCATGAATGTATCCCATAGCATCACCCATTTAGTCATGAGTAACTACTGCTATATTTATAAGGAAGGTTTACGAAGACCAGGGGGCTATGGATGAAAATAAAACAGAAGTAAAATATATTGTGCAAGGTGAAATTTACCTTTTAGGGTTGTATCACATAAGAAAAATCCAAAGTGTTCCTACTCTCACAAACCAATTAATACAGCACTCTGACATCAGATACGTGGGGGTTTCCCCCACACACCAACCAAGCAATTCTGCAGTGGACATCAACTGGTTATCCTGCAATTCAATTCAATTCTGACACTATCTACTTGGAAATAGTGACAGTACTGCAAAATACAAATATATACATCGACACACACACACAAAAAAAAAAGGAAAAAAAAAATCAATGAAATATCCTGAGGCAAATGCCAAATAAGAAAACTGATCTGACTAGAGAATGATTCTGATCACAGCACTTTCCAGATTAAAGCCCTCACTTACTCCTTATTTTCTAGCACAGGTGTCAGCAAACCTTTTCTTGAAAGGTCCAGATAATAAATGGTTGTGTAGGCCATTTGTTTTTTGTTACAACTACTAAATTTTCCTGATATAGTGGAAAGTACCCATACACAATAATACCTAAGCAAACAAGGATAGCATGCTTCAATAAAACTTTTTCCAAAAAAAAAAAAAAGATAGGGTGTGGACTGAATGTTGCCCATAAGCTATCGTTTTCTGACCCCTCACCTAGGACAATAAGCAGATCACACATAACCACATATGCATTTCCAACCTCTTCTCTGCTCCCACAATTTCCTCTGCCCGTGAGTTTCTTTCCTTGTGAATGACTGCCAAATAGCTACAGGTATTACCAGTCTAAATCTATGGGTAATGAATTTGGGGTGGCTTTCCTTAATCTCCCTCTTCCCTCCCTCCTCTCTAGCAGAATACACCTCTCACTTTCATTCTTTTATTCAGAAACATTTTATTAAATGCCTACTATATGTTCTGCGTGTTTGGAAGACTCCAGTGAACAAAATAGAAATGGCTGTCCTTGACAGTTTTCATTCTAGGGAAGGAATACAAACAATAAAACATTACCATTAATCAAAATAAGTAAATAAGTCATGTCACATAACAGATGGTGGAAATTACCAGGGAAAAATAAGAAAAAATAGAGCGGTATAAAAGAAATAAGGAATATGTGTAGAAAAGGGCAGTTTGCTATATTAAAGTGGGTGCTCTGGGTAAGCCTCATTGAGAAAGTGGGATTTGAGAAAAGATTTGAAAGAAGAAACAGAAAAAGTTAATCAGATCTCCCATCTCCTCTTACAGAGAGAGCTGTTAGAGCAAAGGCCATACATATGACAGGCCAGTGTGAATGGGTCCAGCAAGCAAGCAGAAGAGCAGGAGATGAACGTGGAATATCAGGAGTTGGGACCAGGTACTGTGGGGCCTCCTGAGTTATTACAATGAGCCCAGAGTGATAGGACCTGGCTTATGTTTTAGGATTACTCTGACTGCTATACTGAGAATGGATTGTATCAGGGCAAAAGGTAGATATGGTGAAACTGACAAGGCTCCTGAAATAATCCAGGCAAGAGAAGACGTGGATCCGACCAAGGAAGAATCAGTAGAAGTGTTGAGAAGTGACCCAGTTCTGGACTTAGCGCTCTCCCTTCACATCTTGCATGTATTTGCATCAAAACACTTTTCAAAATGTGTTTAATTCTTTACATGAATTCCTGTGTCCCTTCTATCAGGCTATCAGGAAGGTGACTCGTGCATATCTATATTTCTAAGACTTAGGTTAATTCTTGGCAAATTAAAACAATTCATTAAATACTTAATAAATATCTGGATGTGTGAATAAAAGAATAAATGAGTCAGTCAATCAAGCAATAAATGATTTAAAGAGTAAACATTTTTCCAAAAGGTGAAAAAATTAAAAAGATGAATTTAAATAACAAAGTTATAGGACAGAAGTGATATAATGAGTTGCCACCAGAAATAATCATAATGTGGTTAATTAGAACACAACAACAAAAACGTGATTTTACCTTATTGCTATTGCTTCTCTCTTCATTTTTGTGACTTTACCTATGTTCCTAAGTCTTTCCTTTTTCTCTCTTAATTAATCACTTTACTTTAGTCTAACTATCTGTCTTGCTCATTCCTATGTTCCAGCATTTTCTCCTGATCTTATCATCAGTTTGAGAATTAATGGGAAATGGAATTTGCTCCTGGTCATGGCTCAGTCTATTGTGTATGAGTTCTATCAATTAAATTTCACCATATCCTAAAACCACAGAATGATATTGCAGTATACTACGGCAAAAAAAATATTTTTCCTCTTTGGTATATCTATTCATTAAAAAAAAAAAAAGTTGCAGTTCCTCTGAAGACATATGAACTCATCCTGTCACTGCCCCTCTAAAGGGGGGCTCATCTGTGATGAGCCTCATGACATGCATTTGGTAAACCGTGTTGCAGAAATCAGTTCTCTCAAATATTTTTTAGCATGCTAGATATTTTCACATCCTATCCCCCAAAAGATTCAATCTATAAGAGAACAAAGTAGGATCTAAAAATACTTTTTTCAGAAGATTGTCTGACATCATAAATATTGCAATAACTATAGATTTGCCAAGTATGTATCACTGTAGGGCTTATTCTTTTCAGGACTTTTGCGGCCGTGGGTTCTGTCTTTAACCTATTAATGCATCTGTGAGGTAAAGCATGTAACGTTTATAGTTGTGGGTTATTTTCATAGAACTATTGCATTCTCTTTGAAAGCATTTAATACTCTTTTCTCCATTATAAAAGGACAATCTCAAAATAAATCGGATTACTAAGATAAGAGAAAAGCAATTGAATTTTAGTTATTTTTGAAGGGCATTTGAAGAAACATGGTATTAGATAATTCCTTCTGTGTATAGATGAACCGGTTTTAAAAAGGCTGATTAGCCCATCTAAGGATTTACATCATTGGACTGAGGTGTAAACTATTCATTTTGCTGCATTTCAGCAGAGTAGCTATAAAACTGAATGTCCTATTCTTTCTCTATGCAAACCATGTATCCTCAGAAAGGAGGGTGACTCTGTGGCAGGGTGTGAATTGAAAGAAACAAGAAAAGTAGAGCTGTAATGGTTCTGCTACAACATTCTCTAGCTTACCATGTATCCTCAGAAAGGAGGGTGACTCTGTGGCAGGGTGTGAATTGAAAGAAACAAGAAAAATAGAGCTGTAATGGTTCTGCTACAACATTCTCTAGCTTCTTTTATTAACTATTAGGTTTTAGATTTCTAACCATGGTACACACATTTACCACAGCCAGAATCTAGGTGGTGGCTATAGCAAGGTAGCTCTCTGGGGTAATTGCATAAATTCCCTTCTATGAAGAACATGCATAAAGCCAAGATAAAAAAGCTTTCTTTAGCATGTTGCTGGTTCCTAGTCTGAAACAAAAGGGAAAATCAGCATCACTTATCATCCAGTTTCTCTGATGCAAAGCCATTTTATTATCAGTTTTTTAACTTGCAATATAATCCAGCAAAGGGTCTCAGACACGGAGTTGAAGATCTTAGTTCGGATCTCGGCTCTGCTGTATACAGGTTTTGTTGCTTTAGATCAAGTCCCTTTATTTTCGTGCTCCAGTTTCCTCATTGATAAGGCCGTAATCAGAACACTAAGCCTCTCTACTTGTGAGGATTAATACATTAACCAAATAAAATGATTTATACAAAAGAGCTTTGAAAAAGTATAGAAAATTAATAAAGCCCACTTCCAAAATTTGAAATAATATTCACCTAGACTTTGTTTATGTTCACATATATTTTGTCTTTCAATCAATGCCTTGAGCAATCATATACTTTATTAGTAAGAAATGCTTTTGTCTATAAGTATCAATATCCAAATAACAGCTGTTTAAACCATTTATCGTTCAATTAAAATGTAGCTGTGGATTCAGTAAAGGTCACAAGCTTTCTTTCCATTGTGAATTATTCTCAGGGTATGAGATTGTTCACTCTCATGCATGACACCATCTTCCTTTACCAGCAATAAAATAACTCTATAAGCTCCAGACATCATCATATACACGTAGAAAGCTGGGCAGGGGAGCATTGGCTAGGGTAAGGTAGCCAGATCTCTTCTTGTACCTTTCCATTTCACCTAGCAATTTCATTTACAGAATTTTTCCTCTGTTAGCTTTCCCCTGCACATCAATTTCCAGAACTAGATTATATGCCACCTCTGCAGTGAAGGAGACCTAAGTTTACAGCTTATAAAATGGGAAGGCCACAAGGAATAAAAGGATTAGAAATGGTTTGGGGATAACCAACCAATCATGTCTGCTACACTTTAACTACAGAAAGTACATTGTCTTCTTGAGAATGTAACCTCAGATCCTACAGTTGCTGCTGTTCTTCAAATTTTTCATGATTCTAATTATTTTTTCAATGATAGCAAGTGATCCAGGTCCTTTCCCAAGTCTCATTTGGGGCATAAAGTTACATGTTGTTTTTAAGTTGTTCCTCGAAACAAGTAAACATCATGCTATACGGATTGAAGCATCATCTTCACCATGTTAAATAACCAGTTTTCACCAACAAAATCTTTGATCCACTTTTCAAGACCAGGTCACTAGCTTAGTCTCTGTTTCTTCAGAATTATTTTATTGTAAGAGCCCCAGTGGCCTATATTTGCTAAACTAGTCAGAGAACAGAAGGTTACAGGTTACCTTCTAAAATTATCTCCTGTATCATTTGTCTATAAATATAAACTTAAAGGTGATTCCCTACTCATTCTTCCGAAGATGATCTGAATCAAGGTGAATTTCTATCTCTGCTCTCAAGACGAAGCAGGTGGTAATAATTCTCTTCCCATCCCTTATTCCTTCAAAATAAAATCATTTCTGTTTCATCTAAGCATTCTATTATTCATAATGTGCTTAATTTTATTTTTGTACTATTGACAAAAATTAAGTTAGAATAAGGGAAAACTCAGTTCTAATCAGTCATTGAAACCAAAGTGGCTCTTTCCTCTTCTCATCTTGCCCTTCAGAATCCAATAAGAGGTGAAAAATAGCTATCCATATGTACATGGCTGTGGAATTTGTTCATTGTCTCATAAGCAGTTCTAAAAATGGGTTGAGAAAACTGGTATGGTAACCACAAGGAATAATAATTAGATTCTGCAACCCCCACAGATGCCTCTGGTGTACTTGATTAACCTTGAGAGGCTTTGGGAAATGTTTCCAGAATAATAAAACAAAAACATATCGGCCAGTGCTCAGCTTTGCATACTGAATCCAAGGAGCTCATTTTCTCCTAAGCCAGGTAGGAAACATCTGGAAAAAAAATTAGGAAAACTGTTTTCCATTTTTTAAATAGAAATAATGTATTCCTTTCCTCATAGAGGAGTTAGACTCAAATTCTCAAATTCTCAGGGATAGTACAAATTTGTCATGGGGAAACCCCCATCAGCCCTATAACAAAACAAGATCATTACAAGACCCTGATTCTATCCTGTTTCTTCACCTTCTTCCTGGCATTGTTCTTCCCCAGGCTAATGCAGTGGTGACAGGACATGTTGATCTATTTTACTTCTTTGCCCCAATACTGTTTCTCCTCATAGTGGGAGTTCAATAAATAATGGTTTAAGGAAATATGAATTTATAATACCCAATATTTAAAGATCTACTACTTGTATCGCATAATATGGAAATATTGGGTTGAAAAAATATGTGAATGAGAGTGCAGTTTAACCACGCACTGGGAAGTGTGACAAGGACAAGCAAAAGGCCTCAAATTCCAAATGTAGCTTAGATAGAAGAACTTTAGCTTCAAAACCTATAATGAAGCAAGACGCCAAAGAAAGGTGACCTGCCTTAAGACATGGATAGCCTGACAGTAAGAAGGAAGATGACAGGTGCTTCCAATGACATTAGAGCTGAGAGAGCTTCCTGAGGCATAGAGAGTCTGTCTAAAATAAATGTGATGCTTGATGGGTTTGATATTCGTTGGAAACCTCTGGGAAAACATTTCAAGTAGTTTGCTTTCCAAACCATTTTTTGGTAAAGTAAAGGAGTAGGAATATGTCACCTAAAGCCCAAGCAACTTGCTTCCCTTGGCAGCAAAGTCAATCTCTATTCATAGAATGGGCATGTTCCTGAGCCTTAGCAATTTATGTTTCTTTTATTCTCAGAACACATACCAGCCCAACAAGTCTCAGTTCATGTGCTTGACATATTTCAATGTTATATTGCAAAATAAAACATTCTTTATCTCCATGTGCACTGAGTTTTCAGATGGGAGTTCTCACTTTGCAAACCTATCGGTCAAATCTAACTACTGTGTCCACAGACCCTCGTCTCCATTTATGCACTACACATTTAACACCAATAAAACATGCAGTTCCCTTGTAGTAATAATAAGGCTTTTGCTAAAGAATCCACAGAGCAGATATAAATAAGAGCTAATATATAGTTTTGAGTATTTTCTCACATTATATGTATTTCCTAATCTATGGGAAATTCCAGATGGCTTCTGACTATTTTGCTTTTTTACTTATAAAACTTAAGCTTAATAACTACTTCTCATATCATCTGTACCTGACAAATGTGAAAAATATTTCAAATGAAAACATTCTTACCAAGTATATAGTGAAACATATCACTGCAAACTTATGTCACAACTTTATGAATAAATTAACAGAACAAGAAATAAAATAAGAAACAAAAACTTTTTTATATCTAGTTTCAGACACTAACTTTTTAAAAATTATTAAATATGAAATTTAAAAATTAATGTCTATCTTATGCACACTTTGGAAAATTTCTGTTAATTTTATAAAGTTAATTTCTGTACATTGTTTCTGATAAGACATATATTATTTTTTCCAACACCTCAATTCCTGTTTAATTGTTAAAATATTGTGATGTCCCCATAGTCTAAAAATATCAAGTTGTAATAACTGATTTTTATTTTTGTAAACACAAGAAGCTTTTCTCTTCTGTAAGCTTCGGTTTCTTCAAGGATAAATCAGATATTTTAGAGGATATGTATACTTAAGGTCATTTCTATTCTAAAAATCAATGACTAACTTATATTACAGAAAAAGAAAGATAAGAGATTCTTCTGTGAAACTTCATTGTTTTTACTGCTGAACATCATCTTTACTAACTATGACAACTAGCCTCCGAAGATGCCCTTTATCCGTAAACTGCACCCTCCTGTGACCTGCTCTTAATATCTCTGAATGATAGAATGTGGTAGCAGTGAGAATGTGCAATTCCCAAGGTAAGATCTTAAGAAACCAAGGCCTGTACCTGGCTCCACTGAAGCACGTGCTCTGGGGAAGCCAGCCACACATAAGTAGCTCAACTACACTGAGCCTGCCATGCTGTGAGGAGGCCCGAGCTTGTCACGTTGAAAGGCCACATGTAAATCAAGACACCCAGGTAGCTCCCAGCTGTCTTAGCTACATCAGCTGAAGACCAGCCTTGAGAGTGAAGAAGCCAACATAGATATACACTCTAACTGGGTTTTCAAGAAGTATCTTGCTGCAGCTGTGATCTTACTGCAACTATATGAGCTCAATCGGCCTACTATGAGAGATAAAAAATTGTTATAAGTAACTAAGATTTGGGGGTAATTTTTTAGATAGCAATAGATAAGCAAATGCTAACTACATTTTTAATCTATGTTCTCCATTAAAATATTCGTCTATCATACTGATATGTTTTCTCTTATATATTGATCTTCTTTTTTAAAAAAAATTTTCCCCACTAATGTTATGCAACATATTTTGAAAGATACATTAAAAAATGCCCTGTTCAGTAGTAAATATTCTGTACAAAGATATCAAAAGTTCTGGCTTCTAATCCCAATTTCACACAGAGGTTGGTTTTCTTATAATTTTAAGCAAGTCATTACATACTTTTTCTAAACCTCACTCTATAGAGTTCATGTAATTGTAGCAGAATTTATGGCATTGAAACACTTAATAATGCCTAGAAACAACAAAAACAGGAACTGAAAAAAACTGTGGATTCCACCATAAAAGACAGTTTTCCATAACAGAAAATTTTAAGTTCTCTGCCTATCTCAGAATTGTTTTCAATCTGCTTGATAACCATAAAGCTCATATTTATATCAGTCATCTCTTCATTTAAAAAAATGCTAAGAAAAAAAAATGACCTTATGCTTATCTCAAATGTTAATGTCACATTTAATTACATAGATAAGAAGTTATATCTGATTCTATGCCTAATATTAAAAATTCTTATCTCAGTAATGGTGATAAGAAAAAAAATAGCAAGTTTTCCTGGTACTTTATTGTGCACATTTAAAATTAATACCGGCTCTTCTAAGTCCCGTCCTCCTTTGCTCAACCCATGTCCCTCAGTAAATGAAGGAAAGGTTCAGAGTCTGTAAAGGATGGTCAGTTTGACATTAGGAAGAATAGAGAATTGCATTATTTACAAACAAACAATCAAACAGTAAAAATAGTGCCCAGAAGAGGTCAGAGCTTGAAGCTAAAGAAAATGCCTGGAATTTCCCCTGGGCCTGGCTTCCTAGGTGTTTCTGACTCTTCTTATTTTGTCATCACCCGTTTCTTGGGGAAATAATAAAAGTATCTAGACCCCCAAATATAAACTGTTTGGGTCTTATGATGAAAGTGTGGGTTTGAATTTTGAGTAGCATTCTGGATTAGATAGGATGAGGTGATGGTGCTGTGAACTAGCTGTTCACATCTGTGATGGCTTATAACACCCAGAAGTCTCACCTGCTGGCCTCACAGAAAGAGAAGGGCTGAGGTTTGTCAGGCATACCCCATCTTAGCAGCACTGGATCTCCAACAACGTTGACTGCTGCTGACCACTTCTGAAAACATGTTTTCTTGACTCAGACTAGAGCAGCACATTATAAGTCTCTCTGACTGCAAAGACAAATCCTATCACTTTTCCTCTCCATTAGCTTGCCCAATCCACCATGGGAAGATTGTAGCAATGCCCTTCTTGCCTCTCACTCTGGGCTAAGGGGTGGGTGGTGGTAGCAACATGTGGACATGTGGTTCAACCTGAAAGACTGTAGTCCTTGTCACTAGTCACCACCAAAAATAAAATAACCTAAAACATTGTTTACTGAGTAGCTGGATAACTTTCCTACCAACCTCACATAAGAACTGAAGGAAATACACTCTCCAGATGGGATCTATGCCAGCACTGAGCTTCCACATGATGCTCATGATGGTCAGCACAGTGGGAGAAATCCACGTCTCTCCACATTGCCCAATCCTGGTGGGGAACAGCTCAGCACCATTGCACCTTTAAGAAAACGTTACAGAATGAAGGCGAGACACCTAAATTATAATCAAAAAGAGAAATTTACGTGGAGGAAGATATTTATTACCAAATTCACATAAATATTTAACTGATCTTTTGACATGTGGAAAAGAAAATGAAGTAAATGGTCCTTAAAAGTCAAAACTAAAACATAAAATTGCATGCAAAACTTTTTTCCCATGTTTTTTTTTTTTTGTTTGTTTGTTTTTGAAAGGAAGGAGGGAGGTTTTGCCTGAAATATGTATCTGGTGATACATATATTTAAATCTATTTGCTAGCATTTCTATTTTAACCTCTCGATGTAGGTTAAAGCTGTATATTTTCTCACTGTTTAATGGCTGTTAAATGATCTGTTCTTGAAATCCAAGGATAATAATTTTAGAGTATAGAATAAAAGTATTTCTGTCAGTTGCTTATGAATATTAATGTACTAAGTTTATTACTAGATTGCATGATTAAAACAGATTTTAATAACTACCAAAAGCATAAAAGTTATGTTCATATGTCTGCTTGTATACATTTATGTTTATTCAACACAGAGAGGATGTTTCCTCTTTACTTAGAGATAGAGAATAAAACAAAATCTTCCTTTCAAACCAGCATAGTTTGTTTAAAAAAATACTGGAAGTCAAAATAGAAATGATGAATTTGTATAATATTATACAACTAAGATACTATAATATTTGAATAGAAGGGTGTTTCCTGAACTGTCCTTAGATGGTAATAGTTTTATTTGAAAAAAATAAAAAATAATAAACAAACAAACAGTTGCTTGAAAGATTTGGGAATCACCAAATTTTTATACGCTCTCAGAGCATTTAATATAATAATGTGAACTGGGACTCTCAAAAAGAGGCATATGGTATACAGAGTTTGCTAAATATATTTGGCTAAACAACCTGTATGTGTGTGTGTGCTTCTGTGTGTGTGTACTGAATGTTTATTAACACTAAAAGATGTATCTTTATTATTTCACAGTTTGGGGAACATACTGGTATAAAATATAATTTATAAAGCATGCAATATTTCTTTTTTTTTTTTTCTTTCCTTTTTTTTGTCTTTTTTCGTGTCCGGCAACGGGATCGCAACCCTCGGTGTTGCGCCCGCACCTCGCTCAGCCAGTCAGTGGGAACCGGTCTGTATGTGGGATCCGAACTCTCGGCGGGAGTGCGCACTGCGCCACTGGGCCGGCCCAGCATGCAATATTTCACATGCACATACAAACATACGTACACACACCAACCTCCCTCAATATCAAAGTAACTAAATATTTTAAAGCAGTAGTTTTTGAATTATAGAATTTATAAAAATCATTGAAATATCTGTTTTAAAAGTTGTAGTTTGAAGGCCCCTGAAATCTGATTCAATAAGTCTTAGGAGGTGTTCAGAAATCTATATTTTTAGTAAGAACTCTAGGTGATTGTAATACAGGTAACCAATATGTCATACTTAGAAAAACACTAACCTAAAATTACATTTCTGATCAACTTATTTTTTGCATATATGTTTGTGTGTGTATTTTTAAATTAATAAAGTTAAAAATGCACAATTAAATTTAAGGAAAGAAAGCATTTCCTTACTTATTTCTCCCTTCCGTCTACCACTATTGAGGAGCGGTGAAGATCTTACTGTCTGGTATATTTTGTTGGCCATCGTGCCTGATTACATACTGAATGCCTCTAGGAATGCATCCTAGGAAGCCTCTGCTCAAAAGGAGCAGCGTCAGAGAGGCATCGTGAAGTCTCTGCTTGGCCCATTTATCGCAAGTCCTCATCTCTAGAATTAGGCGGTGAGGAAGAGAAGAGGGAAAGAAAAGTAAAGGATTAAACCCTGTTGACCTTCAAGACCTCCTTGATTTACTGCCCCCTACTGTAGACTAAATATTTGTGTCCCCTCAAAATGTATATGCTGAAACCTTATGTCCAATGTGATAGTATTGGAAGGTTGGGCCTTTGGGAGGTGACTAGGTCATGAAAGTAGAGCCATCATGAATGAAAGTAGTGGCCTTAGAAAAGAGAGCCGAGAGAGCTCCCTCACCCCTTTCACTGAGTGAGGACAGAGGGAGAAGACAGCCATATATGACCAGAAAGCAGGCCCTCACTAGACACTCAAACTGCCTGCACTCTAATCTTTGACTTTGCAGCNCAGAAAGCAGGCCCTCACTAGACACTCAAACTGCCTGCACTCTAATCTTTGACTTTGCAGCATCCAGAACTGTGAGAAATAAATTTCTGTTGTGTATAAGCCACCCAGTCTATAGTATTTTATTACAGCAGCCAGAACAGATTAAGACACACCTCTCTCTTTTTTCCTGTTCCACTAAGTGTCAGGGATACTCAACAAGCACTACAGAAGTCTCCATCATGGTTGTAGAATTTAAATATCCACAGTGTACTCACCTACACTAGGGGAGTTGAGTATATCAGTAACAACAACAGAGGAAGGGTAACCCTCAACATATGGAGAATGGTTTATCTTTCTGGGATGAAGGGGAAGATATCTAAATGAATTAATCATATATCTAAAAGCTACAAATATAAATCTAAGACATATACACCTAAGGAGCCTAGGATTGGAGAAAGGGACTGGCCCAGAAGCTGTGGAGGGACCTTAGACAGAAGGCTGAACCATTTTAGAATGTTTTAAATCAACAACAAACTACTGTTCTGGGATTATTTAGAGCACTGGAAGTTGCAGAACGCAAACTAGTGGGAATATCCTTAAGAGAAAGGTTGGGATCTTAGAGAGCAGGCTAGAAGTATACAGAAGATAAAAGAGCAATATGTAAATAAATTTCCTTTTAAAGATGCCTCTAGAAATGAGAGGAATTTTGTTTGTTTTGTTTTGCATTTCCTTTGTTTTGTTATTAGGGCAAGGATAAAAAACAAAATACTTCAGTAGCAAAAAATGTTAAAAATCCCAAAGACAAAATGTTAATCTCCCCTCTCCCCAATGGTACCAGGATCCAAGAAATTAGTAAGAAGAAACCTCTGAACACTGCAGTCAGAAATAGACACCTGCGACAGGTGATTGAAAGGCTGCCAAGTGTGGTCATGTGTTATGAACTGCACAATTTGAATAACAGTACACAGAGGTGCTGTTCATAACAACAACAACAAAAAGGAGAGATATGAGAGAAGAGGCCAGTGGATGAGTAATTCAGGCATTTTTCAGTGAATTTCA
>NW_007728431.1:204003-216653 GCF_000696425.1 Galeopterus variegatus | reverse complement strand
TGATCAGGAAAAGTGTTAGCCCAATGAACAAGATCGATTTAAGAAACTAGTTGTTGTTGTTTTTTTTTAATGTAATAGATTTGACAGAATGGGTAGAGAAACACTGAAGAGAAAGGTAAATGTCCGATCTGGTGAAATATGTGTTTGGTCTCTGTCCTGTCTCCTGGTATACAACCCCTAAAATATTTCGGGGCTGGTCACCAAAAAGACCAAGGCAGGATTAGAGGATTGGGACTTTTAGCCCCACTCCAAAGTCTCCAAGGAGGGGAGAGGGGCTGTAGGTTAATTTGTTCCCCAAGGGCTAATGGTTTAATCAATCATGCCTGTGTAATGAAGCTTCCATAAAAACCCAAAAGGGCTGTGCTCAAGAGCTTCTGTACAGCTGAAGACATGGAGGTTCCTGGAGAGTGGTGCACCCAGGAAGGGCATGGAAGCGCTGAGCATTTTCCCCATACCTCCCCTATTCATCTCTTCATCTGTGCCTTTTGCAATATTTTTATAATAAACCAGTAAACATAAGTAAATGTTTCTCTGAGTTCTGTGAGTCATTCTAGCAAATTAATAGAACCCAAGGAGAGGGCTATGGAAACTCTGATTTATAGCTGGTAGGTCGGAAGCACAGGCAAAATAACCTGGGGCTTTTGGTTAGCATTAGAAGAGGGGATCACTCTTGAGGGACTGAACCCTCAACATGTGGGACCTAATCCTATTTCCAGTTAAATACTGTCAGAATTGAATTTAATTATATGACACCCAGCTGATGTTTGCTGCAGAAAAGAATTGATAGCTTGCGTGCTAGTGGGGAAAAACCCCAATTCAGTCACAGAAGTCTTCTGTGTTGATTGTAGTCTGAGATAAGAGGAAAAACAGTTTTTATTTTTTTCAACAGAAAATGTGATTTCAAAAATAGTAGATTCTGATCTAGCTGCTCTAAAAAAGAAAGAAAGAAAGAAAAAAGGTTATGTAAGCCAACTGTTTTTTTTTTTTCACTAAAAAAGAAAAATTTAATCAAGGCCTGCAACATACAAAAACTGTTGATAGGAATGTTTCTGAGTACACACAAAAAAGGACATATTGATCCTCAGTGTGGAGCAGAAGGAAACCCTTAGGTTTTGGAACCTTCACAATAGAACATTAAATAGAACAGTGCATGTTCTATAACATAATAGAACACATTGTGTTAAGTAGAACACAATAAACATCAGTTGGTAGGTATTATTAAATGTGCAAAGATGTGGAACAAAGAAGAAACCTCCAAGACACTAGGGAATTCTAAATTATAGGACACTACAAGCAGCAGTGATAGCTCAGAGCAAAGACAAAATTTCCATGGGTTTGGAAAAACGCAAATAGAAGAGCAGTACGCTGAGGCAGTGGAAAAGGAAAAATGGTAAAGTTTTCATGAACAGTTTCTGTTTAAATGGTGAGTAGTCAGATAATGAGAGAAAGAATATTATGGCCTATGGAAGAACACGTCTAATGTCTAAAAGGAAGGGGTAAAAAGGAAAACATATTAATAGCCTTAAAATATAAAAGGACAATAAAATGGCAAAAAGAGCCACAGGAAAGACTTGGGAATTGGATCAGCCACCTTTGTGAAATGCTAAATATCACAAGAAGTTACGAGTGTTTCAGACACCACATTCTGGGAGAAGAGGCAGTTTTTATAGAGGTAGGTTATGTTACTACGATACAGAAACATTGAATCCAGAATAACTTCTTGAATAATTTCTTCCAAATGATTTCCAAATTCACAGGCTATGGACTTGGCATAACTGTTCCTACTAGATAGAGGACCTTCCGTGGTAATTCATGATACTTCCACAATGTTTCTTCTACCTGTGGCCTCTCTCAGCTACGGATCCTCCCTCAGGATCTGCTCTATTCAGCCAATGGATAAGGAAGGAAGGTAGGGTGTAGGATTGCACAGAAGGCATATGCCACTTCTGATATACTGCATTCACAACATTCATCACATAATCCAAGTTACATGCTGGGGAAGCAGATATGTAGTTCTTGCCTCAGCGTCTGTTTTTTCCAGCAACAACTCTTAACTATTAGAAGGAAGCACAAAATCTTTTGTTGTTGTTGTTGTTGTTTATTTTCATTATAATACAATGTTCCAAATTTTGCATCATAAAATATGTGGTTACATTGATCAAACTTGTCCTTTTTGCTTCTAGATTTTGTGTTTTGCTACAAGGCCTTGCCCACTTCAATATAATATTGAAATAAAAATTCTGTCATTTTTTTCTTCTAATAGTTTTATACTTTCATTTTTACATTTATTTATTTATTTATTTTATCGAAACAGAATTATTATACATATTTATGTGACACAGAGTTATATTTCAATACATGTACACAATGTGTGATGATCAAATCAGGGTAATTAGCGTATTCATCATTGCAAAACTTAATCATTTCTTTGCGATGTGAAACTTTGATTTTCTCTGTTCTAGCCATTTGATAACATGCAGTAAATTATTGTTAGTTATAGATGCCCAGCTTGACTGTAGAACCAATGGAACACATTTTTCCTATCTAGCTGTAATTTTATTTCCATTAACCAAGCTTTCACTTTACCCCTTCCCCCTCTCCTTTTCCACCTCTAGTAACCACAGTTCTACTTTCTATTTCTAAAAGTTCAACTTGTTATTACTACTATAATTTTTTTTTTTAAGCTGGCACATATGAGTGAGAATGTACAGTATTTCTCTTTCTGTGTCTGGCTTATTTCACTTAACATACTTTTCTCCAAGCTCATCCATGCTGCTGCAAATTGGAGAATTTTACTCTTTTTATGGCTCAGTAGTATTCCATTGTATATATATACCACTTTTTCTTTATCCAGTCGTCCATCAATGGACATTTAGGTTGGTTCCATATCTTGGTTAGTGTGAATAAAGCTGTGATGAACATGGGAGTGCAAGTATCCCTTCAAGATGATGATTTCCATTCCTTTGGGTCTATACCCAGCAGTGGGATTGCTGGATAGAATGGAAGTTGTATCTGTAGCTGTTGGGGAAACCTCCATACTGTTTTCTGTAATGGCTGTACTAATTTACAATCCTACCAACGATGTATAAGTTTTCTCCATTCTCTGCTTCCTTGCCAACATTTGTTACTTTCTGTTCACAACCTTAATGTACAATCATCTCTATTTGCAAATGGCATAAAAATAAACCCAAATTATTATTTTCTGCTTAAGAGGACTCTGAGTCTGACAAAGATTTTAATCTGTACTTCATCACTCAGGTAAATGGTCTAAACTATATGAGCCTGCCTTTTCAGTAGTAAAAGGATGAAATATATCTGCCTCGCGTGGCTGCTCTATGGATTGCCTTAAATGAATCAAGAAAAATAAAGTACAGATTTGCTCAATAAAAGTTATTAATTATTGTATTGTTAGTCATTGTGAGGCAATTTAAGTTTTCAGCCTGCATGTTAACCAAGTCACAGAAATATGCCTATACATTGCAAGGCAAAAGTAATGAAGAATGAATTAAGTTAATATTTAGATGTACCCATTTTTGTCCTGAAAGTAAACAGGAAGTTTCTGGGACAGAGATCAAAGTTATCATAACTTATAACCACACCAGTTTCTCAAACCAGTGCTCCACATGCAAAACTATGAGGGCCAGAGTCAGGCTTCCACATACAGGGATCTATTCTGCTGAAAAAAACCATAAAATTCAATTTGGGAATTTGTGTAGGTTACACATTGCCACGCTCCTCCTGAGAGAGTGAGTAAAAGCTTTCTTCTCTAGTCATTTGCATTTCATTGGAATGTAAATAACTGACTGCCTGGCTCCAGGCTTCACTTCCCTTTGAAAGTGAACACATACGGGGTTAACTGGCTTCTTCCAGAAGTCTCTAGCTTTTCAACCACCCTTTAACTTCCAAGGTTCCTCCTTTAACCCAGGAACTAGGAATATTTTCTCAGAAAACCCAACCTAAAAACATTAAAATATTCAATTCCTGACCATAGTCATTTTTTTTTTGAGATGGCTTGCCACTCATATGACAATCTGAAATCCACCCTTTCCATTTTACCAACAATTCTTGTACAGGATTCTTAAAGCAAATGTACTTCACAGGGCCTGGTTTCCCAAAGCCTTGCAGTTTCAAATATTGACCTGGTGGAGCACTGGAAATTTTCCTCAGTCCATAAAGTCTCTGGTGTAAGATAAAGATTTGTGGCACAGCAAGGTTGCTGGCTCAAGGACAGACTAGTTACTGATTGTTATGTAAAGATACTGAGAAATTGCGGTAAGAAGCGAATGTTTGCTAAAATCAAGCCTTTGTTGCAAATTGCATTACAGAAGGTCACTTTGCTTGACTTACTGAATGTTACCAGCTTCTATTGTTAAACTTGTTAAACTGTACTTAGCAAAACCCCACCTATGTCTCTTCCTGTAACTTCTTGGTCTGGAGAATAAATGCAGGAAGAGAGCCCCAATTCGTGGTTAATTTCCCAAATGGAAGGATGCCTCATGCTTGAGGGTCCTGAGATATTAACCCCTTTCTGGGGCTTCTCACTGCTCAAAAGAGATGGGCTTTGAGTAATTTTTGGCAGCTTTGTCACCCAGGGGAAAAGGAATGACAAACCCGTGAGAGACAAAGAAACAATTTCTCTTGTTGAAACTGAGGCAATGGACACTTTCTCTATCCTTGTTTATTTGACTTCAGAGTTGTCCTCCAGGGACCCACAAGATCAACATGCCTGACTCCTAACGTCATAGACTATTTTCTGAAAACTTACTTCGTATTCAGCATCCCCTACTTCAGTAATGGCATCACAATCCACCCAGGCGCTCAGACCAGAAACCTGGATGTTACACTGATACCAACTTCTTCCTCATCACCAAAACACCTATTTCTGTGAATTGCAGCCATGTTTCCACATCTCCATTCAAGCCACCACCATCTCTTATGTAACTATTGCAATACCTTCCAGCTGGCTCATTACTTTTATTTCTATTCCTGAATCCATTCTGTAATCCAAGTGATCTTCACAAAACATAATTTTAGATTTATCACCTTCCTACATTAAACCCTTTATGGTATCCCATTGCCTTCAGGTTAACTCACTGACAGATGTGTTAACCTAGCTCTTCAAAATCTAGATAAAATTGAGATATCCAACATTTCGTCATCTTTCTTGACTTTTGTCCTCCAGTCTCTTTATTTGTTAATATTGGTCTGTGCTACAGTAGCCATAACATGAAGTTTAAAACCCTTAGTCCTATTTTGTAACCAAGCATTTCCCACAACCACTGAGACACAATACAGCACAGTAATTAAGAGCATCATTTCTAGAAGCAGACTTTCTGAATTTAAATTTGCATCTCTGCTTTCCATGAGTAAGACCTTGGACAAATTAATTTAACCTTTCTGTATCACAGTTTCCTCATCTGTAAATGAAGATAATAATATACCTAAGTCATGGATTTGCTATGGATAAATAAATAATACATGCAAAGCATTTAGAATAGATTTTGGCACATACTAAATATTAAATAAATGTCCGTTCTGTTGCTCATTACCACAGTTTACGAATGGGCATGTTTTGCTTAGGATGTGGTGTTTCAAAAAAGATATACATATTTAGATGGCCTTTGCCTTCAGGTATCCATAGTTCCCAGTGCATCTAATTGCTTTATTTCTATCTCAGCCAAAATTATGTATATAAATATATTACTTCCCTGAGCCCTGTCTTGCATTTTTAAGTATTAGTATAATTGATGTTACTCAAGATTTATTGGAGAAAACTGGGGAAGGGTTTACATCACAGCAATGCAACATTTGGTAATGAAAAAACAATCTGTAGAGTTTCGAGGACTTTACCTTAATACCAGAATCTTACCATCTTTCCAGTTCCTCTCTTTCTCTCCCTCTCCCATATCTTTGTTACTTCATTTCTTCCTAGATTCATCTAGAAGTTCTAAATTATTCTTTCTATTATGCAGAAACATTTCACCAATAACCCTCTTAGCCATTCACCTTAGAGGATCTCTCTCCTCTGGCCAGCTCCCTCTCAAAGTGGTGAGAAGTCTGCAGGGTCACTGGGATATGCACACCTGGAGTTGCCAGTCTTTCCTCAGATGATGCTCTGGGTACCAGGAGCTCAGGAATTCCCGGTCAAGATGGACCCAGCCTCACTTTCAGCGTTGGGTAGGCTATTTACCCCAGAAAAGTAGCATAAATATCTGAGCTGGAGTGTGTGCATGCTTTCATACAAGACTCCTCACAATGTGGGTGGGAATGATTGGGCATGGTCTGAGAATAGTTGTCTCTGTGCCATCATATTACAGCACAGAATTCCCAGAAGTTGAAGGATTTTAAATTCAATCCTGTTTCTCTAAGTTATTGTGAAGATATGTTTATCGAGGTAGGAATATAGAGCATATTATTTAACAGCTCATTACCTTGATTTACAATTTTATTTTTTATTTTTTTAACATTTACTATGTATTTATAAGACAACTATTCTTAGAATCCTTAAATGGCCTACAATAATTTTATTTAATGTTGCTTTAAGAGCTTACATCTATTGTTGCAGAATAACTATTGTTAAAAAAAAATGTTGTCCAAAAATGAAAAAAATATTAATGTTAGACAAGAATTTCCATAACACTAATATTTTTTTCATTTTTAACTTATTTTTTAATTGACAAATAAAAATTCTATATATTTATCATGTACAGTATTCTGTTTTGAAATATGTATACGTTGTGAAATAGCTAAATTGAGCTAATTAACATAAGTATTACATCGCATACTTAACATTTTTTAGTGGTGAGAATACTCAAAATCTACTCTCAGCAATTTTCAAGAATAAAATACATCGTGATTAACTAGAGACACCATGTTGTGCCATAAATTTCTTGAACTTATTCCACCTGTTTAACCTAAATTTTATATTCTTTGGTCAGTATCTCCCCAGTCCTCTCCTCCAGTGTCAATTGGCCCAGCCCCCGGTAATCACCATTGTACTCTCTAATTCAATTAGTTCAACTTTTTTAGATTCCAGTTGTAAGTGAAATTACACTGCAATTGTCTCTCTGTGCCTGGCTTATTTCACTTAACATAATGTCCTCCACATTCATCCATATTGTTGCAAATGACAAGATTTTCTTCTTTGTTATGGCTGAATAGTATTCTATTTTGTATATACAAGACTATTTCAGAAGTTCACAGAAAGATTCGTATTGTCTTTTGAATCTATTTTTCCACAAATTTTTTGAAGTACCCTCCTACACATTTTCCTTATTCATTTATTTATTGATGGACACTTAGGTTGATTCAATATTTGGGCAATTGTAAATAACGCTGCAGTGAACATGGGAGTGCAGGTATCTCCTCAACATACTGACTTCATTTCCTTTGATATATACCCAGTAATAGGATTGCTGGATCATATGGTTCTATCTTTAATTTTTTAAGGAAACTCCATACTGTTTTCCATAATAGCTATTTACATTCCCACCAGCACTGTGAAAGAGTTCTCTTTTCTCCACATCTCTCCAACACTAGTTATCTTTCATCTTTTTAGTAATAGCCATTCTGACAGATGGGAGGTGATATCTCTTCATGGTTTTAATTTGCATATCTGATTATTAGTGATGCTGAGCATTTTCTCATAAACCTGCTGGCCATTAGTTGTTTTCTTTTGAGAAATTTCTATTCAGATACTTTACCCATTTTTTAAACAGGTTTTTATTATTATTACTATTACTATTACTGAGTTGCTTGAGTTCCTTTTATATCTTGGATATTAACCCATTGTCAGATGTATGGACTGCAAATATTTTCTCCCATTCCTTAGGATGTCTCTTTACTGTTGGTTGTTCCTTTGGCTGTGCAGAAGCTTTATAGCTGGATCTAATCCCATTTGTCTATTTTTATTTTTGTTGCCTACGCTTTTGGGTTCATGTCCAAAAAATCATTGCCCAGACAAAGGTTATGAAGCTTTCCCCTGTGTTTCCTTCTAGCAGTTTTAGAGATTTAGGTTTTACATTTAAGTCTTTATTCTATTTTGATCTGATATTTGTATACAGTGTGAGATAAGGTTCTAATTTCATTCTTCTGCAAATCGATATCCAGTTGTCTCAATACCATTTATTGAAGAGACTGTCCTTTCCCCATTATGTGTTCTTGGCAACTCTGTGGAAAATCAATTGGCTTTCAATGTATGGGTTGATATCTAAGTTCTCCATTCTGTTCCATTGGTCTTTGCATCTGTTTTCATGCCAGTATGATGCTGTATTGATTGCCATTATTTTATAGTAAGTTTTTAAGTCAGGTAGTGTGATGACTCCAGTTTTGTTTCTTTTGCCCAAGGACTGCTTTGGCTATTTGGGGTCTTTCGTGTTTCCATACAAACTTTAGGATTGCTAATTCTGTGAAAAATTTCATTGGCATTTTTATAAGAATTCCACTGAGTCTGTAAATCAATTTTGGTTGTGTGTACATTTAAACAACATTAATTATTCTGATCCATGAGCATGGTATATTGTTCCATTTATTTTCATCTTCAGTTTCTTTCATCAATACTTTATAGTTTTCAGTGTACAGATAGATCTTTCACCTCTTTGGTTAAATTTATTTTAAACTTTAAAATTTTTAGTATTTTAAGTTATATGTATTTATATACTTATATTACAAATATTTATAAATAAAATAAATCTTAAATATTTTATTTTCTGTAGCTATTATAAATTGGATTGTTTTCTTAATTTATTTTTTGGATAGTTTGTTGTTAGTATATAGGTAAGCCACTGATTCTTTTTATGTGTATCTTATATCCTATAAACTTACTAAATTCGTTTATTAGTTCTAACATTTTTTCATAAGAGTATCTAGGGTTTTCTATATATGTGTAAGATTATGCTTCCTGTAAACAGGAACAATTAATTTAACTTCTTCCTTTCCAATTTGGATGTCTTTGATTTCATTCTCTTGGCTAATTTCTCTGGCTAGGACTTCCAGTAGTATGTTGAATAGAAGTGACAAGAGAACTCTTGTCTTGTTCCTTATCTTAGGAAAACACTTTCAATTTTTCACCATTGAGTCTTATGTTAGCTTTAGGTTTTTCACATGTGGCCTTTATTGTGTTGAGGTACATTCCTTCTATACCTAATTTATTGAGAGTTTTTAATCATGAAGGGATGTTGAATTTTGTCATATACTTTCTTTGCATTTATTGAAATGATAATATGGTTTTTGCCCTTCATTCTTTTAATATGCTGTATCACATTTATTGATTTGCTTACATTGAGCCATACTTTTAACATGGGGACAAATTCCACTTGCTCATGATAAATGATCTTTTTAATGTGATGTTGAATTCAGTTTGTTAGTATTTTATTGAACATTTTAATATGCTGTATCACATTTATTGATTTGCTTACATTGAGCCATACTTTTAACATGGGGATAAATTCCACTTGCTCATGATAAATGATCTTTTTAATGTGATGTTGAATTCAGTTTGTTAGTATTTTATTGAACATTTTTGTATCTACGTTCATTACATATTGGCCTGTTATTTTCTTTACTTGCAGTTTCCTTGTCTAGCTTCTTATCAGGGTAATGCTGGCCTCATAAATGAACTTGGAAGTATTCTCTCTTCTTCAATTTTTTGGAAAAGTTTGAAAAGAATTAGTGCCAGTTTTTTAAACGTTTGGTAAAATTCAGCAGCGAAGCCATCAGGTCCTGAGATTTTCTTTACTGGGAGAATTTTTATTACTGATTCAATCTTCTTAACTTGTTCAGTGGTTGACATTTTCTATTTCTTCATAATTCAATCTTGATAGGTTGCATGTGTCTAGAAATTTATCCATTTCTCTAGGTTATCTAATTTGTTGGCATGTAATTGCTCATAGTAGTCTCTTGTGATTCTTTGTATTTATGATAGTAGTCTCTTGTGATTCTTTGTATTTATGTCGTATCAATTGTAATGTTTTCTTTTTCATTTCTGAATTTATTTATTTGACTCTGCTTTTTTATTAGTCTAGCTAAAAGTTTGTCAATTTTGTTTATCTTATAAGAAAATCAACTCTTAGTTTTGTTGATCTTTTCTACTGACTCTCTGAGCTCTATTTTATTTATTACTGCTCTATTTTTTTAAATTTCTTTCCTGCAAATATTGGGTTTGGTTGGTTCCTGTTTTTCTAGTTGTTTGAAGTGTAATATAAGGTTGTTTATTTGGAATCTTTTTTGATGTAGGCATTTATTGCTATAAACTTCCCTCTTAGAAGTGCTTTTGCTGCATCTCACAAATTTTGGTATGTTGTGTGCCCATCTTCATTTGTCTCAAGATATTTTTAAATTTCCCTCTTAGTTATTCCTTGACCCACTGGGTGCTCAGGAGTGTGTTATTTAGTATCCATGTATTTGTGAATATTTCAAATGTATTTTTATTATTTATTTCTACTTTCATACCATGTGGTCAGAAAAGATACTTGATATGATTTCAATCTTTTTAAACTTAATAAGAATTTTTTTGTGGCCTAACATATGGCTGGTCTATCCTAATGAATGTTTTTTGTGTGTACATGAGAAGAATGTATATTCTGGTATTGTTAGATGAAATGTTCTATATATATCTGTTAGGTTATTTTGCCTAAAAAGTAGCTTGAATCTGATGTTTCTTTACTGATTTTCTGTCTGGATAATCTGCTCATTGTTAAAAATTTGAGTGTTGAAGTCCCCTACTGTCTATTATTGTATTAGTCTCCCTCTCTCCCTTCAGATCTACTATGATTTGCTTTATATATTCACATGCTCCAATGTTGAGTACATATATATTTATAATTGTCATATTCTCATGATAAATTAGCCCATTTATCTTTATATCATGACCTTCTTTTTGTAATTTTACAGTTTTTGACATAAAGTCTATTTCATAGAAGTATAGCTGATCCTTCTCTTATTTTTTTTTTTTTGCATTTGCATTGAATATCTTTTTCCTTCTCTTCACTTTCAGTCTATGTGCATCCTTAAAGCTAAAGTGAGTCTCCTGTAGGCAAAATATAGTCGAGTCTTAAATTTTTATTCATTCAGCCATTCTATGTCATTTGATTGGAGAATTTAACCAATTTGCATTTAAGGTAATTATTGGTATGTAAGGACTTACTACTGTCATTTTAAAAATTGTTTTCTGTTTGTTTTTTAGATCCTTTGTTTCTATCTTTTTCTCCTGGTATCTTCCTTTATGATTAGGTGAGCTTCTCTGGTGGTATGCTTTGTTTCCTTACTTTTTATCTTTTCTGTGTCTACTATAGATGTCTGCTTTGTGGTTATCATGAGGTTTACAAAAACATCTTATAGCTGTAACAGGCTATTGTAAACTGATAACTACTTAACTGTGATTACATTAAAAGACTACACCATTGGGCCGGCTGGTTAGTTCAGCTGTTTAGGGTGTGGTACTAATAACACTAAAGTCCAGGGTTCAATCCTTGTACTAGCCCGCCACAAAAAGTAAATAACAAACAAAGAAAAACCTACACTGTTACTCTGCCCCCAACCATTTAAAATTTTTGATGTCACAATTTACATCTTTTCATATTGTGTATCCCTTAACAATATATTCTAGCCATTATTATTTTCAGTATTTTCATTTTTTAACCTCCATACTAAACATATACTTGATTTACACACCACCATTACAGTATTAAAGTATTCTGAATTTGACTATGTACTTGTACAATGGAGTTTTATAATTTCATGATTTTTTGTGTTACTAATTAGAGTCCTTTTTTCTTTTTTTATCACTATAGGGCAAGTCCTTTTAATTATTTAAAAATAAATTTTAAAAGAATACATACGGTTACTTTGGCAAACAATTTGGCAATATCTAGAAAAGTTTACAATAACATATCCCATGACTGAGCAATTTTTTCTTAGGTGTTCTTTTCTTTTAGCTTGAAGAACTCCCTTAAGAATTCATGTAAGACAAACAATTTGGCAATATCTAGAAAAGTTTACAATAACATATCCCATGACTGAGCAATTTTTTCCTAGGTGTTCTTTTCTTTTAGCTTGAAGAACTCCCTTAAGAATTCATGTAAGACAGATGTAAATTCCTTCAGTTTTTATTTTTCTAGAAAAGTCTTCATCTCTCTTTTATTTCTGAATGACAGCTTTGCTGAGTATGGTATTACAAGTTCACAGTTTTTGTTTTTGTTTTTTTCCTTCAGCACTTTCAATATATCATCACACTCTTCTTTGGCCTATATGGTCCCCACTGAGAAATCCACTTATTGAAACTTCTTACATGTTATTTGTTTCCTTTCTCTTGATGCTTTCAAGATCTTCTCTTTGTCCTCAATTTTTGGTAGTTTGATTTTAATATATATTGATGTAGCTTTGTTTAGATTAAATCTGATTGGAGACCTTTGACCTTCCTGTATCTGAATATTTACATATTTCTTTAAATTTGTAAAGTTTTCTGCTAATATTTCTTTAAATAAGATTTTTATCTTTTTATCTTTTTTTTCTTCATGAATTCCCATAACTCAAACATTTGCTCTTTTGATGTTGTCCCATAAATCCCACAAACTTTATTCATTGCTTTTCATTCTTTTTTTCTTTTTCCTTCTCTAACTAAATGTTTTCAAATAACCTATCTTTGAGTTCAC
>NW_007728431.1:181131-203618 GCF_000696425.1 Galeopterus variegatus | reverse complement strand
TTTAGCTTGAGAATTTGCTTTATTTTTATACATATTTAATTTGAATCTCTGTAAAATTTCTCACTTTGGTCATTTATTATTTCTCTTATTTAATTAAATTATTTTTCTGTAGTTTCTTAAAATTTGTAGAGTTTATTTAAAACAATTATTTTGAAATCTTTGACAAGTAGTTTGTATATCTTCATTTCTTTGAAGTCAGCTTCTGGGAAATTATTGTGTTCTTTAGGTGATGTTATATCACCTTGATTTGTTGTGTTTCTTGTTGTTTCACATTGATGCCTGTACATTTTAAGAAGCAAGAACTTATTCTAGTCTTTGCAGACAGGCTGTATTAGTCTGTTTTGTGTTGTTATAACAGAAATACCTGAAACTGGGTAATTTATAAGAAAGTGAAATTTATTGCTTATAGTTTCTGAGGCTTGGAAATCCAAAGTCCAAGAAACACATCTGATGGTGGCAGCAGTGACCCAGGAGTGTCACACTGCAAGATGGTGGAAGCAGAGGAACAGAGAGAAAGAGAGACAGACTCTTCTCTTCTTTTCAAGCCCTAAGAACTATGCCCCTGACTACCATTTTTAATTCATTCACTCTACATTGTCCTGCAATCCAGTCATCTCTTCAAGGCTCCACCTCTCAATTACCATAATAGAATTTCCTAACTATGCCCCTGACTACCATTTTTAATTCATTCACTCTACATTGTCCTGCAATCCAGTCATTTCTTCAAGGCTCCACCTCTCAATTACCATAATAGAATTTCCTCCCTCTTAACATTCACAGTGGAGGCTAAGTTTCTAATACATAAGACTTGGGGGACACAATCAAGCTTCAATGAGTTTTGGGGGGACATAATTCAATCTACTACTCTTGCTTTGTATGAAAAAGTCCTTCATCAGTAAGTCCATCTTGAGATTCTGGGTAAGATATCTGGTACAATCTGAGAGCAGCCTGGCTGCCTGAGTCCTTGAGTAGGCTTGCCTGGTCTCTGGGTCAGCAGATAGGAGTGCTTGGTGCTTGGGTTTGCTGGGTTGGGCCTGAAGCCTAGATCCATTGGGGCTGACCTGTTGATTTGGCCTGCAGAGATGGGCCTGGAGCCTGTATCCATGGGAGCCAGCCTGAAGACTGTGTCCAAAAGGGCTGATCGGGTACTGAGGTGGACCTTGAATCGGGTGGTGCATCTACAGGGGCTCTCCAAGTGCTGGAATGGGCCTGGTGCCTGAGTCCACTGGATTGGATCTATAGCATGAGTACAGGGATGGTCCTGATAGTTGGGTGGACCTCAAGCCTGAATCTTTGGAGGCAGGTCTGGGTCCTGGGTCAAGGGGGCTGGTCTGCAACCTGTGTCTGCAGGGGAGGTCTTGTTGCCTCAGTCCATGGGGTTCAACCCAGCACTAGCATCTATTGGGATAAGTTTACATATTGGAACTTTTTGAGCAGGCTTAGATGCTGGATTCTCTAGAGCCTGGGGCCATGGGGACAGTCTGGAAGCTGGTGCTGGTCTGGTGCTGGGGCCAGCATGGAGCCTGGACTGTTAGGTCTGGTCTGAAGCTCAGAACCATGAACATATGCCTGATGCCTGGAGCTACTGGGGCTGTGGGAACTGGCCTGGAGCCTATGTTAACCAGTGGAGGCCTGAGGGCTGGGTGGGCAGGTGCTGTATTAGAGGCTATGGTGGTGAGGTCTGACCAGGGTCCTGGGGCTTTAGGGGCAGACCTGCAGCCTGGGTCTGTGGGGGCTTGTCCAGTATTGGGCTCTATTGCAACAAGCCTACACCCTGGGTCCGCTGCAGTAAGGGCCCAGGAGATGGTTTAGAGAGTGGGGCCGTAGAGATCAGCTAGGCACTAGGTAGGCATTAGCTTGTTGTGTCTGTGGGTACCTGCCTGGTGTTTGAGGCCAGGCTGACTAGACACACTGAGGTTAACCTGAGTGCTGGATGAACTGGATCTATTATTCACAGGGGCCAGCCAAGAGACCAAGTCTTTGGTGCTGGCCTGATGACTAGAGCTGCAGGAGCCAGCTCATTGCTTAAGATGGTGTCAAGCTCTTAGAGCTGGATCTAGAACTCACAGACCCCTCAAGCCCATTCACAGACTGGGTCACAAACCCTTTACATGCCAGGCTGGGTCCCCAGACCCCTCACAAGCTATGCTGGGCCACGAGACCCATCACACGCAGGTCTAAGAGCTAGGTAACCAGCAAGCAGGTCCTTGGAAACCATAGGTTGGAGATCAAGGCCATGCAGAGCGGATGCCAGAGGCAGACGCCAGCCAAGCCGTGGTTTCACGCGTGTGCACTAACTCCACCCACATGCAACTTACTTACAAGGAATGTGCCACACCACCCCAACCAGACCTAAGGTGAGGGGGCCTGATTAAATTATTCTATTTTCCCAACAGATGGCTCAGAACCTGGGGCTGCCAGGGTTGTCCTGGCACTGGGGTAATTTAGAGACTGAATGCACTGCATAGGCCTAGAACCTGGGGCTTCAGGAACTGGCTTAGTGCTGGGGTGGGCCTTCATGTTCAGTTTGTGGGTACCAGCCTGGAGTCTGGAGCCATGGAGGCATGCACAGTACTGAGATTTACTGGAGTGGACCCACTGTTGCAGTCCAAGGAAAAGTCCACTTCTCACTTCCCTTTGCTTCCCCCACATGGAGAGGGTGTCTCTCCCCACACTATGCTGCCTGGGGTTGGGAGAGGGATGAAATGTGTAATGTAAAGCTGTCCTTCCTACACTCTTCAATGCACCTTTTCTTACTCCTGTGCTACACCCAGGTGCTATAATATCTCATCTGGTTTTCTTAGCTCTTGTTGAGATATTTTTGTGTATTTATACTTGTTTAAATTGAAGTTTTTGCAGGGGATGAGTGCTAAAGAGTCCTATCCTGCCATCCTGATGACATCCCCACTCCACAATTTTAAATTATTTAGACATATGGTTTGTAGGTGTCCATTTGTTCTCTCAATCTGGAAACAGAAAATGTTAGGCTCTTCTTATTCTTAAGCCTTAGCCCCACAACACATAGATCCATGGAGAAGTGAAAGGACTTGCCTTCCACTCCAAGAACTTTTCAAAGTTTTGTTTTGCATTTCTATTTCAAACAGGAACATTTTTATGCCTAACTAGAATTTCTGGTATTAGCTTTCAGGTAATTGCAGCAGATTGAATGTCACCCCAAACTCACTGAAGTTTAACCCCCACTGTGACAGTGTTAAGAGGGTGGGAAATGCTATTATGGTAATTGAAAGGTGGGGCCTTGAAGAGGTGATTACATCCTGAGGACCATACCTTTGTAAATGGATTAATAAATTGATGGTGTAATGGTGGTCATGGGCATGGTTCTTAGGGCTTTAAAAGGAGAGTGAATGAGGAGCTATTTCTCTCTCTGCTCCACTATTCTTACCATGTGACACCCTGCATTGCTGTAGAGCCACCTCACCAGATGTGTTCCCTGGACTGTGGACTTCCCAGCCTCCAAAACTGTAGTGAATTGATATTGTTTCTTTATAAATTATCCAGTTTCAGGTGTTGTTATAAGCAAGAGAAATGGACTAATACAGTAATGAACTATTTTCACAACATTTTTATACAATGAAGAACCAAAATAAAACGTCGTAAATAAGCTCTGTGTACTTTATTACCTACATAATTTACCATCCTATTTTTATAACCTGATTTTCACTACTCTGTTCATAGTGGGCATTGCTCAGTTCTTTTGACAGTGCATGCTCTTGCCTGCCTCAGGGCCACAGGCTGTACTGTTATTTCTACCTGAGGTGGTGCTCTCCTCTTTTCATTTATCCTACCTAAATCCACTCATACTTAAGGTCTCCACTTAAATGTCATCATCTGAGGAAAATCTTCTGAGGTTAGGTTGAGGCTTGTCTGTTTTCTTCTCCCTTGCTCTTTATATGTTCATTAAACTTAACCCCACAATTAATTAATGTATGCTTCTTCCACTATAAGAGTAAATCCATCTCTGTTTGTGCATCAGTTTATTTCCATTTTCTACAGCATTGCTTGCCACATCCAAAGCCTTCAATAAATATGTGTTGACAGTCTTGCCAAAACTCAATGTTCCACAAGTTTATATAATAATGAATATATCTTTACTGCCTAGTAATGTGTGAAAAGCTGGTACACAGAACCCTTTAACAAGAATTACGTACTCCGAGTCTGAAATTTCCTATGTCATTCCATGCAAGCAACAGTGTAATTATTTGAGGATTTTAAACTCAGAGCCTGGCAGTGAGTTTGTTTTACTATATTATCTTCATATGAAAAACAACTTTGACTTTCCAACCCCAAGTGTTTCAATACCATGTGCTAGTGCTTTTGGGGGAGAAAAAAGGCTTCCATTATTCAAAGACACACTGTGGAGTGTAGACCAAATTTTCTCTTTTTATGTTATCTTTCACTGACTTTATTTTGACTTATTGTAGCTCAGTCTCATTCCTTTCAAATCTGTGGTCGGTTTGCATAATTTTTATACTAGGTTAAAATAAAATCATGTTTCCGAGGAGTCTAATGGATGGCTAAAATATAATTGGCTCAATTTTCTGGCATCAGTAGCCCAGGAATGCTTGCCCCATATTCAGGGAATAAATCCTGTGAGTGGATGAATTTCTTAGTGACCGACCTTCTTTGCAAAGCATTAACATCATAGTTATTTCTATTTTTATCATTAAAGAAAGGAAAAGGCATAACTATAGGAGGATATTTCAAAAAGTTCATGGAAAATTTTGTATTATCTTTTAATTCTATCTTTTCTATGTACTTTTTGAAGTATCCTTATATGTCAACATATCTTAATACTCACAGCTCAGGAATGAGAAATTCATCTTAAATTGTGTGCCTGCCCAGAATGCTAAAAGAATTCTGAGAACTCTCTGATGAATAAAGATAAACATGAGAAAAGGCAGACATTGTTCTAATACATATATATATGTACACATATTGCTGAGGAGTGAATGTCCCCCCAAACTCACTGAAACTTAACCCCCACTGTGACATTGTTAAGAGGGTAAGAAATTCTATTTTGGTATTTGAAAGGTGGAGCCTTGAAGAAGTGATTAGATTGTGAAGACTATGTCCTTATGAATGGATTGATCCATTCATGAAGTAATGGACATGGTTCTTACGACACCAAGGGTTGCGATCCCATTGCCGGTCCCGGTCTGGTACGGGCGCGACACTGAGGGTTGCGATCCGTTGCCGGTCATGAAAAAAGACAAAAAGGAAAAAAAAAATTTAAACACATTGGACTGCTCACTTTTTCAGAAAGTCTCCTTTTCAAAGAGATTATTAATACACAACTGTTTATACAAATATTGATTTTAGAGAAAATTTTATCCTACCTTGGTTTCTTTTTATTATTGTATTTTTGCTTAGGGGAGCACATAGAATCTGTTCTCTTTACTTTTTCTTTTTCTTTTTTTTGCTCATTAATTATTTTTAATTATTTTTATTTTATCAATATACAGTGTAGTTGATTTTTGTGTCCACCATCAGATAAGTGGATACAGAAAATGTGGTGTATCTACACAATGGAATCCTACTCTGCTATAAAAAAAAATGAAATAGTACCATTTGCAACAACACGGATGGACTTAGAAAAAATTATATTAAGTGAAATAAGTCAGGCACAGAAAGAGAAATAGCACATCTTCTCACGTATTTGTGGGAGCTAAAAATAAATAAATACACAAATTAATGGGGGGGGCAGGGAAGAAGATATAATAATTACAATTCCTTGAACTTGTTAAGACAAGTCAACAGATAAGATGTTGATGGGTGGGAGGTGGAGAGGAAGGGGGAGGGAAGAATCAGTAAAAGGTCAAGATGTATTAATATTTACTATACAGAGAACATTAGCTAGTTGTTTTCACAAATGTTCTACCTTCATACTAAATAAGTGTTGTCATTAATATTTTAAAAATAAAAAATAAACTGAGGTTCAGAAAGTGCAAGTAGCTTCCAAGATCATATACCTAGTAAGTGGTACAGAAGACATAAGGGTACAGGTCCTCACACTCTAAATTCATTGCTCTTCTCATTGAACAGCATCTGCCTATTGTGATTAAATTTATGTCTGAATACATAAGAAATTTGAAACTTTGTATTAGGAGAATGTACTCACCAAAAAAACGTAAATTCATTACAACTAATAGCCCCATAAAATCTTTTCTAAACAGTATAACATCTTAATCCCTCAATATCTCTAAGGCCAAATCTAAAATAGAGAGCCCTTTAATTCATTTTTAGTCATTAAGCACACTAATTCTGAGCCTTGTATATGACAGACACCCAACAGAATTATGGAAATCAATTCATTTCAAAGATGTTAGACTTTTTGGGTCGAGCCCATGGCGCACTCAGGAGAGTGCGGAGCTGGGAACACATCAAAGATGTTAGACTTTTTGGGTCGAGCCCATGGCGCACTCAGGAGAGTGCGGAGCTGGGAGCGCAGCAGTGTTCCTGCCGCGGGTTCGGATCCTATATAGGGATGACCGGTGCACTCACAGTGCTCACTGGCTGAGCACGGTGTGGCCAGTCTCAAAAAGGACAAAAAAAAAAAAAGATGTTAGACTTTTCCTGTTGTCACAGAGTTTATAGTCTATTTATTAAGTCATCCATTCAAAAAGATTTTTGTACTCCTACTATGTGTCAAACACTACCGGGGTTAAATGGTGAGGAGAATAAATCTGATTCTTGCCCACTGGATTACATTATAGCAGAGAAGATACATTTTGAAAGTAGTTAACCAAATGTAATTATCATAAAATAACATCACAAGGGAATTTTTTATAAGAATACACAAAGGATGGTGAGAAAGAGAATAACTATCCTTTAAGAGTATGACCAGGGATGATTTAGGTGACAAGACAACATTTTAATTCAGAATAAATAGAGCTAGCCATGGGAAGAGCACTCCAGGAAAAGGGAGCATTTGTTGAGTGTTAACTATGTGCTAGAATAAGTAGTAAAGAATTTGCCTTGCCCAGAGAGAGGTCTGGTAGGGAATGTACAAGCCCTTGGAATTTCCTGAGTGATGGGTGTCTTCATTATTCCTGGTGGGACCCTCAGACCACACCTTATACTAATACTAGTGCTAATACTAGTACTAATGAGGTGGCTCAGGGTGGGCTCCATAGTGACATCAGCCTGAACTCCAGGAAGGTGGTGGGGGACACTGGAGACTGAGTTCAGCCATGTGGGATATCAATCAATTGATCATGCTTACATAAAAATGATCCAATAAAAACTCTAGACCCTGAAGTTCAGGCAAACTTCTCTGGTTGGCAATCCTCCATATGTAGTGTCACCCCCTCATGCCAAGAGGATATGTAATGTTCTGATGACAATGGAAGCTTCATTTGGAACCCTCCCAGACCCTGACCTGTGTGTCCATTCCTTTGACTAGTTCTAATTTATATCCTTTCCCTGAAAGAAACCACAACTGTGAGTATAGTAGCTTTCTGAGAGTTCTGTGAATCCTTTTACTGAATTATTGAAACTGATTGTGATTTTACAACACCGTCCCTCCAAATTGCAGTTTGTATCAGAAGTAAACATTGTCTTGTAGTTGTACTCTAACTCCTTGTAGTTTGATGTCAGAAGTCTTGGGCAGACTTGGGAGTTTTAGAGGTTCTGTGCTCAAACTTTTCAGTTTGGCAAATGGTAGTATAGACACTACAGCAAAAGACAAAGAATGAGGGCAAAATGTAGATGTGGTTTCAAAATGTTTGTCTGTCAATAGCAAATTTTAACCAAAAAAAAAAAATAAGCAAAGGAGAAAAAACAAACATTTACAAACATTTACATAATACTCACTGTAACATGAAGAATTATGTATGTGGGGGGTATATATTTATATACAATTCAGGGGATCAGTTATGACTATTATGACAGGTGGTATAGCCTTTCTTTCTTGTCCTCAGGGTTTGATTCTTCAGACTTCAAATAATTGTTAATTTCTCACTTCTAATTTGTCCTTCCTGGGTGGAGCCTGATCAGAAAATTGAAGAGAAAGGGAAGGAGAAAGTATGGAATCAGAAAAGGAAAAGAAATCCTGATTTTGTGGTCTATCTTCATATAATTAGTCCTTTTATATTGACTAGAATAAGAATAAGAATAAAAGGGGAAAATTTATCAGTATCAGTATGTAACAAAGAAGTTTATGACCAAGTCACAAACTTGGATATTACAACTGGGATGAGTTTATTATCTGTGATTTACTTTAACATACTTTGTGTTTAACAGTGCGATATATGTGTACATAAGTTAACTTTTATCTATCCTTTAGGTAGATGTTAACATTTTAAATATACTGGTGAGAAATCCACACATCAAATGAGGTTAAATTAGCATTTGAAAAACTTGTAGTCATCTTTCTATATTCTATAAGCAACTATGGAAAAATTCAAAGTACTGATATTTAAATTTGCACTAAAAGGCTTACTAACTAGCATTACGTAATCCTAGAAATCACTTTCAATTGTTGAAATAAGTAGTGTTCAGGATAGATGGTTAGAAATATACAGGTAAGCTTATCTTTTCATCTGAAAAACCCAAAGCCTAACATCTTCAGCGTTAACTGTTTAAGTCTAGAAATATTTTCTAAGTGAGAATTCTATTGTCAAAATTTAGCAAATCCTGCAGTCAGCACATTATTGCATTATTGCTTTATAGTAAAATCTTAATACTAAATGTCTGAATGCCTAAAAGAACACAGAGCTAAGATGTCACCATGCTTAACAACAGTCTATACAACTATAACTATACATGTATGTATATGTGCATATATTATGTTATATAATATATGCACATATATGTGTGTGTGTACAGAAATATGAGGTAAGTACAAGGCGGGATTCAATCTGAGAAGACTTGCATTAAAATGCCAGGTAACTTAATTTGGAAGAGAAAACCAAAATCTCCAGCCACTTACTTTTGTAGAGGCTTACTATTATTTATCAAAATAACCTAAACAGCCAAACTGAATTAAGTTGTCTTGCAACAATGAGTAAGGGAAAATTATCTGTATTATTTTTCTCTAAGTCATTTGATATTATTCATAAATTCCCACCTGCTGAATATCAAGAAATAGTACTAAAAATTAAGTTTTAGACCAATTTATTAATCTTGGTCTAATAAAAAAATAAAAACAACATTTTTAGGTAATTTTTAAACTTCATTATATAAAATGTGCTTTCTCTCTTGGAACCAAGGGAGACTGGATCTAGAAATCTATACAGTGTCTTCTGGATCATTCAGACTCTGTTGTCAAACTTGAACCAACTTCTCTTCTGAGATAGGCACTTGTATATACAACTCCGTTCTTGACATCTTCATTAGAATGTCTCATAAATATCTCATACCATCATAAACCAAAAGAACTATTGGTTTTATTTCCTTCTTCTCGAGTCTTCTCTATCTTAGTAATGGCCCACCACATACTTCATTGTTCCTTCCCCCAAAATCTCAAATTTGTTTTAGGTTCCTCTATCCATTTGGGTCTTGTCTATTATACCACTGATCCATCCTTTTATATTAATTTTCAAAACACCATCACCTCTCAACCTCATCTGCTATAAAGGCTTTATCACCGTTCTCCAGGCTTCCATTTTAAAACTTACAATCTATTCTTCACACAGCAGTCTGAGTGATTTTTAAAAGTTAAATCAAATCATGTCACTATCATGATTAAAACCTTTCAATGCTTTCTCATTGTCTATAGATTATAGAGGTTGAGTATCCCTTATTCAAAATGCTTGGGACCAGAGTGTTACAAATTTTGAATTTTTTCAGATTTTGGAATATTTGCATATATATAATGAGATATCTTGGGGATGGGATCCAAGTTTAAACACAAAATTCGCTTATGTTTTATATACACCTTATACACATAGCCTGAAGGTAATTTTATAGAATACTTTAATTTTGTGCATGGAACAGTTTGTGTACATTGAACCATCAGAAGGCAAAGATGTCACTGTGTCGGCCACTCATGTGGACAATCTGTGGTTGCTTGGTATCACCATCATTCCTGACTCTGAATTTATATGCTTATTGATAAGGAATTATTTTCTTACACTTATTCACACATAAGTACTTAAAAGTACTCATGTGCCATTTTATTACTCTGTGGTTGTGCTTGCACGGGGGACTCTGGGCATATGCAAAAAAGATATATCTCACCTGAAGGGGGCTGGGAGGGCCTTTTATTTTCCTCCTGAGAATGCTGAATAAACTGTGTGCTGTGCACCTGTGTTTTGTCTGCCACCTATTACGTGAGGTCAGGTTTGGAATTTTCCACTTGTAGTATCATATTGGAGTTCAAAAATCTCTGATTTTGGAGTATACTGGATTTTCGATTTTTGGATGATGGATGCACAATCCCTACTCACATTAGTTAATATACTTTTTAAAACAAAGTTTGATTTGGCTCCTGATCACTTTTCCAAGCATAAGAAGATACATACATCATTTTGCGCTATAAAATTCCCTGAATTCTAGATATGCTTGATTGTATCCTTTGCAGTATAATTTCATGTGTTCCTCTACGCCCACTTATTTCCTTTAGCTAGTAGTTACATCTAGAAGCTTAGTTTGATTCTGTTTTTTGTTTTTTCCTGGAGGGTTTTTCCTGTTTGTCTTTTTTTCCCATTATATTAGGTGGAACAGGATGTGACTTTTTTCTGTTTTAATGATGTTAACATTGATGTTAACATTTAGGCTTAAAATGTTTAAATCTTCTAGCCTAAATCTTTCATTAAAAAGTTTCTTATCAACATTTCTCCTAAAGTTTTAGCATCCACTGCTGATCATAAACCAGCTACATTATTTCATTAGGTAAAAGTCACATTTATTATATGCCAAAGATCAGTCTACATTGGTTGGTTTACTTCAAAAGAATTTTTAGGTGGGTTTCTAAGGACTATGTATGCAGGCAAGCACTGCAGTCTTTAATTAACAGTCAACCTCACAGCCCTAGCCTAATGGAATTTTATTCTTTTGTTAATGTAATGGAGTTTGAGTTACTTTTTAATGACCTTAAACAATCGACTCTTCCATTAGAGAGCAACATTCTATGCTGTACATTATTTTTATGCATCTATAATGCAATTTGTGTTTTGAAAGCACTTTATATTTTACCTTTCATTATCTAGCTATTCTTTTGTAATTCTGCTTTCATACAGGGCAAAACATGAAACCAGATAAGCTAACAAGCCAGAGTAACTGTATTAGTCTGTTTTCTGACACTCATAACAGAATACCTGAAACTGGGTAATTTAAAAAGAAATGAAATTTATTTCTTACAATTTTGAATTCTGGGAGTTCCAAAGTGGAGGGGCCACATCTGGTAAGAGCCTTCTTCTTGGTGAGGAGTCTCTACAGTGTCCCATGGCAACACAGGCATTCATACAGTGAGAATGGCATGAGCAAGAGCTCTCTAATGTGCTCTCTTGCTCTCCTTATAAAGCTCCCAGTGCCCCTTCTGTGACAACCCTCTAAACCATTAACCCATTACTCCATGAATGCATTAATCCAGTAATGAGAGCATGGTCTTCACAATCTAATCATCTCTTAAAGGCTCCACCTTCCAGAAACTGTAGTCAGATTTTCCATGCTCTTATCACTGTTACAATGAAGGTCAAGCTTTAATAAGTTTGGGGGGCACATTCAATCCACGGCAGTAGCTTACATGTCAGCTGAGGCACACACAAAAATTCAAGTAAAGCAACTGTAAAGAATAATTTCAACTGATGGTACTCTACAAAGAAAATGAAGCATGTTGACATGATGAAAGTTAAATGAGGGGTAGACAGGGTGGTCATGAAAGGCCTTGATGGGGGCACAATTGAGCTGAGACCCGAATTGAAGAGTTGATCATACAAAGAACAACAGATAACCATTTCAGGCAGAGAGAAGAGTCAATGCAAAAAGCCTAAAGAAAGAATAAGTTTGGCTTCTTTGAAAACCTCAGAAAGAATCCATTTGGCTACAGCATACTTTTTGAGCGGTGGAATTGCACAAAATAAGATCACATGACTCGGTAAGGGCCATACCATATAAGTCTTTCAGTGGAAGCCAAAGAATAAGTTTGGCTTCTTTGAAAACCTCAGAAAGAATCCATTTGGCTACAGCATACTTTGTGAGCGGTGGAATTGCACAAAATAAGATCACATGACTCGGTAAGGGCCATACCATATAAGTCTTTCAGTGGAAGCCATGCTAAAAATTTAAATTGTAATTGACTCATCATGAAAAGCAGTTGTGAGATTTGAGTATGGTGGTGATATGATCTTATTTATGTTGTTAAAAGGTTAACTTAGATTGGTGCAGACAGGATCTAGGAGAGTTGAAGAATGACTGAATGAGAAGACAACTGCAACAGTCCAGGGAAGAGACTGGTCCAGGGTGGTGTCAGTAGATATGAAAGAAAAAAAGGCAAGTTCAAGCACAATTTTGGAAGTAATACTGGTAGGGATTTTTCAGAGATTGAAAAGTAGCCAGTGCTGAGGAAAAGGAAAGAATCAGGTAAAACCCTTCACCTAAGCAAATGATGCATGCTTTGTGTCATTAACTGCAATGTTAGTGTCGTAGAGAACCAGTTTGATCTTGATAACTTTGAGATTTATATTAGACTTGCAAAAAGAGCTCTCAATAGGGGGTTCAACAGTTGGCTTTGGAACCCTGGAAGTTAGGAGAGAGGTCATGCCTTGAGAGAGAAATTTGGAATCCATAAAAAAAAAAAAAAAAAAAAAAAGAATTGAATAGATAAGAAAACAGAAAGAGAGGAGTATGGGTAGAACATAGCAACTGAGAAGGGCCCAACCCTGGACCACTGAACCACTTCAACATTTAGAAATAAGTTAGAAGAAGAATCAACAGCAGAGGAACCTTAGAAAGAGCTGTCAATGAAAGATGTTATTAGGAAACTGAGATATCAAGAAAGCTAAGAAGAAGGTGAGAGCAGAGTAAGTTGAGAGCAAAAGTGGTGACTATTGTCCATGGCAATGTGAAAGTCATCTGTGACTTTGACAGGGGGCATTTCACTGGAAAAAGGCATATATGTAGAAGTGGCATGATTTCATAAAGTATACTGAGGGAAATAATCTGTATGAGTAGTAGTAGATGTTGTAGTAGAAAAAAAATCATCGTTAACATCCTTGAGAATGAGAGACATAGGATGTAGAGCCCGAGGCCTGGGTTAGTCTGTGCTCAAAGTGTGCAATTTTCTTCTACTGGCAAAGAAGAGAAGAGAGAAAACATCAAACTGAACAAAAGTAGGGTTTGGGTGGTTAGCCATTTGATTTATACTATTTTACTATGAGTCAGAGACACAAACAGTGTAAAGATCCAGGAAAGGATGTGAGAAGCTTTAAAAGAAGAAGTATGTAATAGTTCTATTGGGAATGGAGATTTAGCCAGGAGTGTGGAATAGGACTTCAAGTTAATTTTACTGCCCATTTGCAGCATATGATTTAGAGTTTAGGAAGTTAGTTGGTCATAATAAGAAGGGGTTTAACCAGTAAGGGTTTCCCTCAATTGTTTGGAGGGAAAGGGTCAATGTTATTGATTGCATTTGCAACAAAGTGATTATGATGCTAAAAACTGAAAACTATGAATGTGAGGGAGTGATAAATAATGAAAAAGTCATGTGATGAGTGAATGGAAGGTCTCAAAGAGGATAAGAAATTTTGGAGTGATGCTTAGAATAAGTGAGATGGATAAATATGAGTTGGTAGTTTAAATATGTGCACTTGAAAATAATTTTGAAGGAGGAACAACAGAGCCAGAATAAGAACTTCAGAGACCCCAGATATTGCAAAAGTTTGGTGGACCCCCTTATGAAATAAAAATAAAAATACATACTAATCTGTAAAATAAGCGGAATGAAGTTAAAAAATTATTATTTTTTATGATGATTCTTTCAATAGTGCTTATGTAAAAATGTTATCAAATTCTTCTTAAATAACCTTTTGCCATATTTGTAGCTATGTGTCCCAAGTGCCTTAACCAGAGCTCAGCCTGTCTTTCGAGTATTTGAGCCCTGTGCTGCACTTCTTATTGATGATTAGGTGAGATGACACATCTGAAGGAAACCGCAGATTTATTGATAATATCTCTGTTTTATAGTGTAATCATCTGCAAAGTGGGGATTATGCTATTTAACGGGATGGGTTGTTTGCCAATCCAATGCAATACTGTGTAGCACTAAAAGTGCTCAGTAAATTTTACCTCTGTTATACTCGTCCTGTTTTCAAAAAAAAGCTATGTCAATATTTTCTAAAGTAGTAGAGTTTGTTATTGATATTGGTTTCAAAATACATCTTTAAAGCCTTCATAGAAAAGAGAGGTTTATGCTTAATAATACTTCAATTATACTTAGAGAGTATCAGGTTAAACAATCCTAAACATACTGTTTTAATTTTCAAGAATTATCATGGGTGGCAAGGTAAATGGGAAAATGTTGGTTAAAGGGCACAAACTTCCGTTTATAAGATGAACAAGTTCTGGAGATCTCATGTATAACATGCTGACTATAGTAAACAATATTGTATTGTGCACTTAAAATTTACTAGGAGAGTAGATCTTAAGTGTTTTAACCACACACACAATAAAAGGTAGCTATGTGAGGCAATAGATGCGTTATTTAGTTTGATTATCATAATCATTTCACAATGTATATGTATATGAAATCATCATGTTGTACACCTTCAATATAATTTTTCTTTTTCAATTATACCTTAATAAAGTTGAAATGTATCTTTTTAGTTTTGTTGCTATTCTTGTGTTCTTCAGAGAGAGAGAGACAGAGAGAGAGGAGTTTTAGTGAAGCAGGCAGGCGGGTGTCTGCCTTGGGCATCCACCCTGCACAGCCATGCTTTCCAACCTGTGGCTCCAAGGACCTTTTGGGCGGTTACCTAGCTCATAGACCTGTGTGTAAGGGATCTGGTGACCCAGCCTGGCGTGTGTGGGGTCTGGTGACCCAACCTGGCATATGAAGGGTTTGTGACCCAGTTTGTGAATGGGCTTGAGGGATCTGGGAGCTCCAGACCCAGCCCGAGCTCAACAATTGTCCCAGTTGGTACAGGATTACTGGCAGGTAAAAGAGCCCAACAACTAGTGTGGTCGTGTAGCTAGACAATTGGCGTCACAAACAGGACTAAGAGCACTGCAATTGGTGATATCGACAGGATTCCAGACATTAGCCATAGCTTAGCAGAGCTCCACAGAGCCACTAGTGAGTTCTTATAGCCTAGTCCATCTAAAGAAAACATAATTGTTTTCCTCTAAGAAAGTCATGCACAGCACATTATCTGAAGAAAATGAATCACTGTGAAACATCCCAGAAAAGGACAATGAAGAGAGATAATGAACTAATAAAAGCTGTATGACGCATTTCCTCTAGTTATAAAATGATGCCCAGAAAGACTGATGAGTGATGGCCAGATCCTGGGTGTTAATGACACTGCAACCAAACATACAGTTGACAAGATTATGAGGTCTTCCTGTGGGCACTGTAGGATAATTCACTTATCAATCCCAGGCACTCTCAAAGTATAGCCTTGGACCAGCAGCAGCAGCAGCATCACTTGGGAACATGCTGCAAAGGGAAAGTTGGGAGCCCCCATCCCACACCAACTGAATCAGAAACTTTGTGAGTGCAGCTCAGCAATCCATGTTTGAGCAAATCCTCCAGGTGATTCTCGTGCACACTCAAATTTGAGAACTACTGATCTCTCCAAATCACTCCAACAATTTGTGTGGTAATGTAGCCTCTTCTCAGAAGATCTTCCCGTAAAAAGATCCTGTATCTTTTCATAGGCTTTGTCTATGCATGGCAATGGCCTAATCCAATAAGGAAAATAAAAGAACATTAATGAAAGGCAACCAGGAAAGTGGCCCTGGCCTCAGTTTTCAAGCTAAGTTATATATGCAAACAGTGATGTGACAAGCAAGGGTCAGTGATTAGTGCATTTGGCCACAACTACACACAGCTGCAGGGTCAGAAGCATCATCTTTATTGGCAAAGAGCTACACAAATAATCTCTTAATTATAATGTTGGTTGCATACCTAAACAAAATGAACCACTACTACTCAACTTATCATTTTGAAAAGTCCTATTGACTGTAAAATGTTGAAAATATATCAAATCAAATTCTGGGCCATTTTTTAACAAAGAACAGTAATAGGACACCATGGGAGGCTTGCTGCTGATGGAGGGGGTACTTCATGAGGACCTGCTGAGGAAGATTTATGTTCTCAAAATTCAGGTACACGAGATTGTACTTGTTCAGCTGCCATTGTAAATCCATTAGGAATGTGCATGCTGCATAGCAGCCAAAGAGAAAAACCTGTAACAAAATGACCAGCCTCAACCACAGCGTATTTAGGTTTAGAATCTCTGAAATGTTTATCCTACCCCAAACATTTTCTCCTGTCAGCTTTGGCTGTGGCTGCCTGCTCCATCATCAGGTAACCCCGTTCCTGCTGCTCAGTTCAGTCGAGCAGGGACAACAGCCAAGCTTGTCCTGTCCAACCAGCAGCTGGCTGCTTATCTGACCAGAACAGTTCCACAGGGCAAAGTTCCTTTCCCAGAGATAAGCAGCCCCTTCCATTCTGGGAAAAAAATTGGCTCTGGAAAAGTGGTGTGTGCAGAGCAAGATTAGAAGGAAAATAAAAAGAGAAGCCAGAGCAGGATATGGTAGAGAAAAAGGGATAAATATGAAAGGAAAAAAGGAAATGGTAAGGAAGAGTAGTTAGGGAGCATAAAGCAGAGGGGCAAAGGGGAAAACAAAACCATTATCACACAAACTCAAAGAGATTATACAATATTTAGAATATTTTCTATTATGTATCTCTCCTGCAAGCAAACAACAACAAAATGAAATATCCATACAAAACAAAATGAAATATCCATACAATAGCTCCACCTGTATGAGAAAACAAAGAAAAGTTCCCCTACCCAATTCAATATGAATTATCTCTTTGTATTGGTTTCTATGTCTTTTAATTTCTTACGATAAATGTGTAACTTGTGATTAAGGATATTTTAGCAGTATTGCCCAATTTGGGCAGTTAATTTTTAAGCCACATTTTACGGGAAAAATGCAGCTACAACTAGACTTGGTTTTTTTCTGTAAAGTAGGTAGAGTTGAATGAGTTTATTCTCCAACATCTATTTTTCAGTAAAGACTAAGGTAACCAATATGGTTGAGTCTCACTCATAGCTCAAGGGCAATTTTCTCATTCAACTTTGTGACCCATTAAATGAATCCCAGTTCATCACTTTCATTGGCCACAGACATAGCATGCATTCAGGGGACTTCATCAGGTTTGAGTTAGGGAAAAATAGTCACATTTCTATTCAAAGGATTATTTCTAAACTTCCATTTATCCCAAACAGTTGTACTTAAAAAGAAGAATCTGCCTCAGTATATTCTTTGTTTTATTTTATTAAAAACATTAGGATTTGACAGGTATCTTATCATACCCTTATTTTTTATCATAAATATTTAAATTACATGAAGCCAAAACTCATAATTGTGATTAATTCTAACTAAGAGGTAAATGCTTAAAAAGCTCTCTACTTAGTTAACGTATATTAATTGCATTATCTTTTGTATTCACAAATCTCTCTACCAAAATATAGTATTCTTATACACATGCTGATAGTAACATTACGAAAAAAGACAAATGGTCTTAAATAAAAATAAGTATATAGCATACTTGAAAATATATTAAATCAGAATCACCAGACAGGGAAAGAGATATGCAAATAGTAACTTTACCCTTTTATCCCACCCATTCTAACATGCAAATACACACACAGTTCAACTATTGGCATGGTTATGCCATACAAATAAATATTGTAATCCATACAAGTTTTCAAAAAACTTAGAATGCCTACTATGTGTCAGTAATATTAACATAAAATAGGCATCTTGACTGACTTCGTTGAGTGGAGGATATTATTATTATGCATAATTGTTAACATAAATGATCTGTTTCATTATCTTTTGCACCACAGCTAATTCATTCACTTATTTATTCATTTATTTATATTTACTCATAGTTAATATAAATTGACTGCACACTGCACTAGGCCTTGAGAAGGCATAGGTTGCGAACTTGGAAACTCTCCTTTCTTAGTCCATTTGTGTTGCTATAACAGAAATACCTGGAACTAGGTAATTTATAAAGAACAGAGGTTTATTTGGCTTATGATTCTGGGACAGCTGCATCTGGCACAGGCCTCAGGCTGCTTCTACTAGGTAATTTATAAAGAACAGAGGTTTATTTGGCTTATGATTCTGGGACAGCTGCATCTGGCACAGGCCTCAGGCTGCTTCTACTAGGTAATTTATAAAGAACAGAGGTTTATTTGGCTTATGATTCTGGGACAGCTGCATCTGGCACAGGCCTCAGGCTGCTTCTACTCATGGCAGAAAATGGCAAGCAGCTGCGGGTACAAGCAGATCACATGGTGAGGGGAAGCAAGAGAGAGAGAGAAGGGAGGTGCCAGGGTCTTTTAAACAACCAGCTCTTGTGAGAACTAATACAACGAGAACTCACTCATTACTCCCCCCAGCTATGGAGAGCACCAATCCATTCATGAGGGATCTGCCCCCATGACTCATTCAGCTTCCAACACTGCCACATTGGAGATCAAATTTCCATGTGAGTTCTGGGAGGACAATACATCCAAACTCCATCATTCTTCCCCTGGCCTCCCAAAACTTATGTCCCTCTCACCTGCAAAATACAATCATTCCATCCCAACTGTCCCAAAAATCTTAGCTTGTTCCAGCAACAACATAAAAGTCCAAAGTCCAAAGTCTCATCTGAGACCAAAAACAAGAGTCCTTCCAGCTGTGAACCTGTAAAAATCAAAACCGAATTTATCTACTGCCGAGATACAATGGTGGAACAGACATTGGGTATGCATTCCCATTCCAAAAGGGAAGAATAGACCAGAAAAAAGGAGAAACTGGTCCCAAACAAGTCCAAAACCCAGTAGGGCAGACATTATGTTTTAAAACTCCAAAATAACCTTCCTTGACTCCAACTCCTGCGTCCTGGGCACAATAAGGCATCTGGGCCCCCAAAGCATCAGGCAGCCTCACTCCCACAGCTCTGCCAAGCACAGCCCAGTGGGCTGCACTGGTGCCTTGGCTTTTCCAAGCTGGTGTTGCATGTTGCCAGTGGTCTTACAGATCTGGGGTCCTGGTGGCAGCCCCACTGCCTTGGCTCTACTAGACATTTCCCTGGTGAGGGCTCTCTGTGGGAATTCTGACTCCACTCTTCTGTTCAGCATTGCTCTAGTAGATGGCCTCTGTGGTGGCTCCTCTCCTGCAGCAGGTTTCTGCCTGGGCCCCCAGGCTTTTCCATATATCTTCTGAAATCAGGGTGGAGGCTACCATGCCTCCACTGCTCTCTGCAGACTTAAAATGACATGGACGCCACCGAGGTTTCAGGCTTCTACTCTCCAGAGCTGCTGCACAAACCACACTTGGGGCCACCTGAGGAAGGCCTGCTCCAGCCAGAGCAGCTGGGATACAGGGAGCAAGTTCCCAAGGGGAGCTGCGCACCAGGTCTGTCCTCCAGGACAATTCAGTCCTTCTAGGCCTCAGGGTCTATGATGGGTGGGGCACCCTTCCAGACTTCTCAGATGCCTTTAGGGCTTTTTTCCCATTGTTCTGGCTATTAGCATCTGGCTGCATCACCTCCAAGCTAATGTCTTTAGCAAACACTTTATCTGCTTCACCCAGTTTATCTGCTTCACCATTGTATTTTTCTCCTGCCCTCTGCTTCTCTACCTCATGGCCAGGCTGCAAATTTTCCAAATCTTTATACTCTGCTTCTCTTGTAAATTCTGGCTTTACATTATGCATTTTCTGCCATAACTTGGCATAGGCTATTAAAAGTAACCAAGCAGCTTCCGTAATATTTTGCTGCTTAGAAATTTCTTCTGCCAAACATTCTGGTTCACAACTCTTAAGTCCTACCTTCCACAAAGTCCAAGGGCATGGACACAATGCAGCCAAATTCCTTGCTATGGTGTAGCAAGGTTTATCTTTTGTCTAATTCCCAATAAGTTCCTCATTTCTATCTAAGACCTCATCATCCACATGATCTTTAATGTCCACGTTTCTATCAGCATTCTGGTCACAACTATTTAACCAATCTCTCAAATGTTCAAAACATTCTCTCATCTTTTTGTCTTCTTCTAAGTCCTCCAACTCCTCCAACGTTTACCCATTACCCAGTTCCAAAGTTGCATCCACATTTTCAGGTATCTGTATAGCAACACCCCACTGCTGGTACTAATTTTCTGTCTTAGTTCATTTGTGTTGCTATAACAGAAATACCTGAGACTTGATAATTTATAAAGAACAGAGGTTTATTTGGCTTACAATTCTGGGACAGCTGCACCTGGCACAGGCCTCAGGCTGCTTCTACTCATGGCAGAAAGTGGCAGGCAGCTGGGGGAACAAGCAGATCACATGGAAAGAGGAAGCAAGAGAGAGAGGGGGGAGGTGCCAGGGTCTTTTAAATAACCAGCTCTCGTGGGAACTAATACAGTGAGAATTCACTCATTACCCCCCACCCCCCAGCTAGGGAGAGCACTAATCCATTCATGAGGGATCCACCCCCATGACTCAATCAGTTTCCAACACTGCCACATTGGGGATCAAATTTCCACATGAGTTCTGGGAGAACAATACATCCAAACTCCATCATCTCCCCTCAAGGAATCTAATGGAAGACACAGTCAACAAAATAAGTATTTCAACAGAGCATAATTATGAGCAGTGATACAATGAATGTACTTAGTGAATTTAAATTAAATTTCAGGGCCAGGCCATCTTAGAGGAAATGATATTTTGTTTAGTAACAAGCTATCCTACCTGGTGAAGAAGCAACTAGTGGGTTTGAAGGTTTATAATAATGTGTGCCAAAGCATGGAGGTTGAAAACCATGTTAGATATTTGAGGAGGAGTTGAATATGGTGGACTTTTCTTTAAAAGAAGTATTCATGCAAGGGAGTAGCAGAAGTCAAAGCTAGAGTGGCAAGAGTCAGATCACAAGGGCCTGGGTGATAAGTTAAGGACAATGAATACTATCCTGAATGTGATGGAGAGGCATTGAAAGACATGATTCAAGTTACTTTTAAGAAACACCATGTACTGACAGTACAGTGAAAAAATATACTGGATATATTGGAGTAACCTAGACAGCATGCAATTATGTCTGAATAAGGCAATGTGAGTAAGAATGAGGAAAACAGGGATGGTCAACGTGTATAACGTTTTCAGTTACACAAGGTGAATAAGTTCTGGGGTTCTAATGAACAACAATGTGACTGTAATTAGCAATACTTTATTGTATAATTGAAGCCAAACATACACAAAAAGTGGAAACTACCTGAGTTGATCAAAATGTTAATTATCTTGACCGTAGTGATTATTTTACAATGTATATGTATATCAAAACATCAAATTATACACCTTAAATATATACATTTTTTATTTATCAAATTTACCTCAGTAAAAAATGCAAAAGGACACCTACAAATAGGAGAAAATATTTTCAAATCACAACTCAGTAATGAAAAGGTAAATAACCAAAATTTAAAATGGACAAAGGTTGATAGCACCAAGGTCAAGGGTTTGGATCCCAATATTGCCAGCCACTAAAAAAAAAAAATATATATATATATATATATATATATATATATATAGACAAAGGATCTGGATAGACATTTCTCCAAAGAAGATAGACAACCCATAATCACAAACCATAATGAAATACCACTTTATAACCACTAGGATATCTATGATAGAAAAGACAGTTATGGGCCGGCCCCATGGCGTACTCGGGAGAATGCGGCGCTGGGAACTAGATCCTATATAGGACTGGCCGGTGCGCTCACTGGCTGAGCATGGTGCGGCAGACACCACACCAAGGGTTGTGATCCCCTTACCGGTCACGAAAAAGACAAAAAAAAAAAAAAAAGAAAGAAAGAAAGAAAAGACAGTTACAATTTTTAAAAAAATAAAAAAATTAGGGAGAGAGAAAGAGGAAAAAAGAATGAAGAAAAAAGCACTTTCTCAAATGTTGGCAACAACATGCAGAAATTTAAACCCTCATACATCGTTCCTGGTATTGTAAAATGGTGCAGCTACTTTGGAAAACAGTTTGGCATTTTCTCAAAATGTTAAATATAGAGTTACCATGTGACCCAGCAACTACACTTCTAGGTATACATGCAAAAGAATTGGAAACATATATTTTTATTATTTTTTGTGTATTTTTTTTCACTACAGCAAAACATATATAACATATGGATTTCCATTTTAAGCATTTTTTTTTTCCTTTTGGTCTTTTGTCGTGACCGGCAACGGATCGCAACCCTCGGTGTTACGCCCGCACCTCGCTCAGCCAGTGAGCAGCCGGTCTGTATGTGGGA
>NW_007728431.1:176224-180848 GCF_000696425.1 Galeopterus variegatus | reverse complement strand
CCGAACCCTCGGCGGGAGCACCACCACGCTCCCAAGTGGCGCACTGTAGCAGTGCGCCACCAGGCTAGCCCCATTTTAAGCATTTTTAAACATACAATTCTGTGGAATTAATAACATTCACAGTGCCGTCCAACCACTACATCTGTCCATTTCCCAAACTTTTCATCATACCAAACATAAACTCTGTACCCATTAAGCAATAACTTCTCATTATTTCTTTCCTCCCATTTCTGGTAACCTCTAATCTACTTCTGTCTCTGAAAACATTTTTTCTTTTTAATTTATTTTTTCTTAATAGATCCATTATAATTATGTCTGTTTATGAAGTACGATATGATATTTGGGTACATATATATTGTGTGAAATGATCATATCAGGGTACTTAGCATATCCATCACCTCAAACATTTGTCAACTGTGTTGGGAACACTCAACGTTCTCTTGACTAGATTCTTGAAGTTATACAGTAATTTGTGGTTGACTATAGTCTCCCTATATTACTACAGAACACTAGATCTTCTTCTTCTTCTCTCTCTACAATTGTGTATCCGTTGATTGCCCTCTCCCATCCTCTTTTCCCCAACTCTCATTACTACTCTCTAGGAACCACTATTCTACTCTCTATCTGTATCAGATCAACTTTTTTAACTTCCACATATGAGTGAGAACACGTGGCATTTCTCTTTCCATGTCTGGCTTATTTCACTTATAATTTTCTCCATGCTCATCCATGTTACTGTGAATGTCAGGATTTCATTCTTTATTAAGGGTGAGTAGTATCTTATTGTGTATATATACCACATTTTCTTTATCCTATCAACCATCGATGGGCATTTAGGTTGGTTACAAATCTTGTCTATCATGAACACACGATAACCATGGGAATGCAGTTTTCCCTTTGACATGATGATTTCTATTACTCTGGGTCTATACCCAGTACTGGGATTGCTGTATGGTAGTTTTTTGAGAAATCTCCATACTGTGAAAACATATATTCATGCCAGAACTTGTATGTAAAGTTCATAGAGGCATTATTCATAATTGACAAAAAAGTGGAAGCAACCCAAAGGTCCATCAACTGACAAATGGGTAAAAAATGGGGACTGACTGCTGATGGATATGAGCTTTCTTTTTGGGGTGATGAAAGTAGTCCAAATTTTATTTTGGTGATGGTTGCACAACTCTGTGAATATACAAAACAATAACAACAACATTGAATTATACATTTTAAATGGTTGACTTGCATGGTATGTAAATTATGTTTTAATAGTGTTGTTAGACAAAAAACTTGAGAAAAGGAGCATGAAAAATAAAACAGTAGCATTTCCTCAAATGCTCACAGATTAGTTATGTTCTCTGCCCTCTAGGCAAGTATATGTGGAAGTTGAATTACAATCACAGGCTGTTTCCTAGGTGCAGATTACAAAGAATATTGTAATCTAAGAAAGTTTCCAGCAGTTCTTTTTTAGTTAGGGAAACAGATCGTCTGCCAAGGACTTCAGTGTCTGGGCGCCTTGGCCTATGCAGACTCTCCCAGAATCCCAGGAAAAAGCATACTTCTCCTTTCTCACTTCTCTGTCTTTTGTACAGACTACAGATATTTTCATGGAAGCCATTTTATTTATTGCACCTTGCTAATACCACAAAGCAATTAGAGTTTCAGATATACCCAAAAAGCCATAGTTAACCTGAGCTTATTCACTAATTTCTTGAATAGAAGCTTCTTCTGATTCACCCAATTGTCGAGATGCTATTGTCCATTTTCATCTTTATTTTCTCTGACTTTATTTATCAAAGCCTACCTTACTGTTTAATTTTAAGTTCTTGTTATATCTTGCTGTCGCCCACGTGACCTAGTACAGAGGAACTCTTTGCCATTTACTATTTTGTTATTTCTTCGTTGTAAGTTAGGATTTAGTACCGGCATTGCTAATTCATTGATAAAGAAACCATGATCCAAAATGTTTGCAATAGATGCAAGTTCTCAGACTTCTCTCCCAAAGGTGCTGATTCTATTTTTATGGAGCAGGGTATAGGCACCTTCATGTGTAAAGAGCATCCCAGGTGCTAACATGTACTAAATGTGAGAACCACTGTTCTTAATGCTATGAAGTCAAATAGATGCTGTGATTTCTTCAGAGGCTCTTACTGTCCACACTTTAGAAGCAATATCAATGTTTTGATGGAAATGGGACATATTTTGTACCTATCTATGTACAAATAGTATCATATTTTTACAACCTTTATTTTGATACACACAGAAAAACACATGTGGCAGCCAGCGTTGTCCCTAATCGACAGATAAGAAATAAATTAAGGTTCAAAGTGGTTATATGACTACTCAAGATCACTCAGCTGGTGAATGGACTTTAAAGAGGGTATCAACTTTTTCCTGTTGACTGAGTGCAATGCTCTGATATAGAACACTGAATGCCAAAAGATAATTTTGAGGATCATTTGGACCTACTGCTAAGGAATATTTTGTTCCTCTGAGACGGTCTTGATACTTTCCTACTTTCCCAGGCACCTTCCAGCCAACCTCTGCTCCACCTTCTTCTCCTATATATGCCTGCTCCATCTAGCTCATTCAGATGTGGGCTGTGCCTTTCGCTCTTGCTAATGGGAATGAACTGCTTTAACAATGAATGAATATGACAAGCACATTTTGTATATGTGGGAGACTACAGTAGAAACAAAGCTTTTGCTTCTCTTGAGCCTTTCTTTAGGTTTCATCCTGAAACAAGGAGTATTCTTGCACTGCTCCGGCGTTTCCCAGAATTGATCCAGTTATTGCATTTAAAACACTGGGAAATCCTGGCTTTTGCCAAGACGTGAACATGCTCCATGAAAATGGAGGAATTAGGAATGGCCTGGCTGGAAAAGTCTGCGGTGAATTATAAAATATCTGTATTTGCATTCTAATACTATAGATGGTAAATTCATTGCCATGTTTTACATAAGTTATCTGCAGCTACAGTCAATAATTCAGGGAAAGCCTAATTGACACAAGAAGATATTTTCCTCTGTGGAAACCACAGGTGTTAGTTTTTCCTCTCAAGGTACCCACCTGCAGGAGATGATGGTAACTTTTCTTTATTACTTTCTATAATAGCTTTCTGATTCTGTGGACTATACTTACTTACAACAGTAAAATACAGTTCCTTGCCTCTGTTGTCTCATGCTTCTCCTTTAATAAGAAAAATTGTTGTAAAGACCAGATCCACCTTTCCCATTTTTTAATAGAGGTATTCCTTTCAAAGGGTGCAGGATGAGACTAGGATAAGGTAGTAAGTGGATAAGCTAAAAATTCAAGAGAGGACAGAGTGGGGAGTCTTCACAAATGTACCATGTAGGCAGAGATTAAGGGGTGCAACACTAGAATAAGAAAAGAGAGTTGAGTCCTGAATTTTAAAAACTGTGCCTGTAGGGAAATTAAAGACTGATGGAACGACCAGGCTACCTAGCAAAAGGACAACGCGATCATATGTAGCATTAGCCTGAGGTCAGACTAAGTCCAAGAGCAGGAAGACTCTTAAAGTAGCAGGAGAATGTCAAATGTTGAGGTTCTAATAAGAGGGGAACCCAAGAGACTTAGAGCAATTGGAATGATGGTAGTAGAAGTTCAAAGTTCTAGAGGCCAGTGAAAGGAAGCCTGAAACTCAGCAACAGAAATAAAACCCCAAGTTACATATGTAGAACTCACTCAGATGTTTTTTTTATTATTATTATTTTCCATTTCTTACCATACCTGAGTTACCACATTGTACCAATTAGAACTTCTTAAAACCTCCTCTGTGTAATTACTGCCCTCATCATTCCTCTCAAGTGATACAAAAGTCTCTCTACAGATTCCCCTGTCTTCTGCTTGACCTTCTTCTAATCTGTCCTCCACACAGCTGCAGAAGTGATCTTTCTACACCAGGAACTCCTTGTCTGAAATCCACCAGTGGCTTCCCATTGCCTTTATTATGAAATATCAAGCCCTTGGCATGGCTTTGAGGAGCTGGCTATGCCTTGACTCTGACAAATCCCTCACAACTTCTTGACCCCAGACACACTTAAGTGTGCTGATATTCTCCAGAGAAGCCAGAGCCTCTCAGGGCTAATCAGCTTTTCACATATCACTGCCTCTACCTGAATGGCATGCCATTCACCCACCTTCATTTTACCTGCTCAATTCCTAGCTGTCCTCTAAACTAAATTCAACCTTTACCTTATCTGAGAAGAGTCTTAGTTAATCTCTCATCTGTCTTCCCACACCCTGTTTTTCTTGTGCGTTGCCATTTTTATGATCAAATCTATAATAATATAATAGGTTATTATGTTAATATAATATTATGTTATTATGTTATTATATAATAGGTACTGTATTTAGTGGCTTATTGGTCAGACTCCCCCACTATTCTGTGTGGTCACTCAGTGTGTTTTTCATTTATCACTGTCACACCTAGCACAGGAATCTTAAGTAGGTCTTCATAGGTTTTAGGTAGGTTTTAACTTGAAATCAAAATCCCAGGTAGTAGATACCTAGGACCACGTGTTGATCAAGTTTATACTAGCAAAAGTGGTATGATTGATTAATGATGTCTGTCTTGGGCCCTAGTTGTAGGAATAACAACACAATA
>NW_007728431.1:172970-175359 GCF_000696425.1 Galeopterus variegatus | reverse complement strand
GTGGTATGATTGATTAATGATGTCTGTCTTGGGCCCTAGTTGTAGGAATAACAACACAATAACATACGTGAGTTATTTTCTGATATTAGTATAGCACATAACACATTCTCACAGTTTTTGGTAAATGATTTAATGAAAAAAAAAGATGCAGGGATTAAGAAAGAAGAGCAGTAATATTACAAGAGACCAAAAGCAAATCTGAGTTAATGTTGGCCCAAGAGCATTAAGTTTCTTCATTCCTGTGGACAAGACTGGTTTGGAATCTGGAGAGGGCTGAATCAACATATTTTGGTTATGCAGGTACAGACCTTAAAATTGAAGTGCAAAGAATCTGTTCCTAACATTCGACTCCAAATAAAAGGAAGAACTATCATCACTAGCCAGTATCATACACTAAAACCAAAGATTTTGGGATGAAATGATAAAGCTTCTGGAAAATCTATTGAAGAGACAGATTTGTAGAATAATCAAAATAACATTTTCAGAGTCTCTGTAAAGCTAAACTGTTGCAGTTGTGGGAGTAGTTAAGTGAGAACCAAGGATGACTACTGTGCCCCTAAGAAACTCAATGTAATATTAAGAACAGGTTCACCAATCTTTATATATATATATATATGGAGCTAGTAATATCAAAGATCAAGTTTTAAAACTAAAATCCAAAGGATCTTTGTTATACATTTCTTCATAAGGAAAGTGTCACCTTGTAAGTTGGAGTACTTCATAACAAGGCAATTTTGGTTTTTCAGTAACTAAATATCTCTTGGATAAGATGCCATCTTGGCTCAACTTTTTCCCCACAGATATGGTATTTTTTGTAATGATATTTGGTTCTTCCCAAGAAGGTTTAATTCTGACCCTCAAGCATTAGATTGCATCTTTCAACATTCTATGATGTATCTGGAAAGTTTATAGTTTATAGTAATAGTTATGATTAGTAAAACGTTCAAGGGGAAGATACATACATACACATACACACACATTTGTTTGGTTAAGACATTGTATATTGGCATTTCTCCCTTTTCTCACCTTTTATTTTAAATTTCTATTTTTATGGTGACATTATTCAGTTAGATAGTCCAAAATTGTAATATGTTATGGAAATAATAAAGTGTCCTTTATATATATGTAAGTCCAAGAACTTGATAATATATTACATGTGACAAGTTTTATTGATCTTGTGCTCTCAGTATAAACTTTAGTTTAACTATGCTACTTCAGTTTATATTGCTACATGATAAGAATTTAAAAGGTGAGGAAAAAACCCAAAGGACTATCCTATCCATAATGGAAAGACTGGAGAAACATAAAAACTCAGCTCAACCCAACTTAATTAAAGAAGCACCTACTGTGACCAGCATAAGGTTACATATAAAGATAAATAAGTTTCTTGTTTTGTCTCTGTCTAACTATGGGATTTAGAAAAATTCATGTTACATTTCTGGATCTCTTTATGCTTATTTGAAAAATGATGCTGGGATATGATGACCAACTTTTACTGGGATAAGATGACCAACTTTTAACGACTCTTTTGTTCTTAAAATCTCATGAGTCACTTGACTGACTAATAATATAATTGCCTTATGAATATTACTCATCAATATTTTGAGATTAGTTGTTGNGATAAGAATTTAAAAGGTGAGGAAAAAACCCAAAGGACTATCCTATCCATAATGGAAAGACTGGAGAAACATAAAAACTCAGCTCAAGACAACTTAATTCAAGAAGCACCTACTGTGACCAGCATAAGGTTACATATAAAGATAAATAAGTTTCTTGTTTTGTCTCTGTCTAACTATGGGATTTAGAAAAATTCATGTTACATTTCTGGATCTCTTTATGCTTATTTGAAAAATGATGTTGGGATAAGATGACCGACTTTTAACAACTCTTTTGTTCTTAAAATCTCATGAGTCACTTGGCTGACTAATAATATAATTGCCTTATGAATATTACTCATCAATATTTTGAGATTAGTTGTTGATGTTGAGTCACAAAGTTTTCCAAAATTCTCAGGTTATGTAAAAAATTAACAAAGTATGATGTACATGAGGTCAATTAAAAATGCATGCTACAGAATGACTTTGTGCCTTCATTATTAACTCAACCTTTTCACTTTTAACTCCAGGCACTGCCAAATATATAACAAAAAGGCCTGGCAAGCACACATTTAAAATAAAGGAGTTAGGTCGCTGGATCATTGTTACTTATGCAGTGGAGTAGATGTTTGTCTTTTCTGTGGGAGACGATTGCTTCTCAGAACCTTAATCCTTTTCCTCTGAGGATGGAGGGAGGCAGAGCTCACCTCAAACAGTAGAATTCACAATTGCTTAATACTTGCTTTGCCAGTCTCTCCTAAAGCTGGCCCCAACCCATGAGGAATCACTGTGGA
>NW_007728431.1:171692-172496 GCF_000696425.1 Galeopterus variegatus | reverse complement strand
AACAAAATATCTGGAATTGGATAATTTTTAAAGAAATAATACTTATTGCTTACAGTTTCAGAGGCTGAGAAGTCCAAAGTCCAGGAAACACATCTGGTGAGGATCTTCCTTGGTGGTGGCTTCAGTGACACATGGTTTCACATTGCCAGAGGGCAGAAGCAGAGAGAGATCCTCCTACATTCTTCTTTTAAAGCCCTCAGAACCATGCCCACAACCACCATTAATCTATCAACTTAGTACTCAGTGAACAGATCAATTCATTCACTAGGTTTAGTCCTCACAGTCCAATCACCTCTTCAGAGCCCCACCTTTCAATTACCACAATAGTATTTCCCATCCTCTTTACACTGTCACAGTGGGGGATAAACTTTGGGGGGACATTAATCCACAGCATTCTTCCCACAGCCCCCCCAAATTCATGTCCTTTTCACAAACAAATACATTCATTTAATCCCCATAGCCCCAAAGTCTTAACTTGCTTCAACTCAAAAGTCCAAAATCTCAAGGTCCCATCTGTGAAATCAAAACAAGATATCCACTTCCAAGATACAACTGTGGGAAAAGCATAAGGTTCATATTCCCATTCAAAAAGGGAGAAATAGACCAAAAGAAAAGGGTAACAGATCCAAAAAATGTCCAAAACCCAGCAGGACAGGCATCAAATCTGAACTGGTAAATCAATATAATTTGATCCATGTTTGCCATCCTCTGCACAGCGATGTAAGGGTTGCGTCCCTAAGTCCTGAGGCAGCTCCCCTCCTGTGGCTTTCTGGGTCTGAGGTGATGCTTCAGCTCCTTCAGGCT
>NW_007728431.1:160469-170639 GCF_000696425.1 Galeopterus variegatus | reverse complement strand
AATGGAAGATGTAGCCTCCAAGATCTTTGAAATGCCTTCAGGATCTTTTTTCCTTTGTCTCAATAATCCCTTTCTTCTATATTAATCTGCTAAGCAAAGAGTCACTTGGCTACACCACTGAACTGTTGTTCCCTTGAAAATGCTATCTCTCATCTACCATATGGCTAGGCTGAAAATTTTCCAAATCTTTATGCTCTGCTTCCCTTTCCAATTCTAGCTTTACATCATACCTTTCCCCCCATAACTCAACAAAGGCTGTTGCATGTAGCCATGCAGCTTCCTGAATGTCTTGCTGCTTAGAAATTTCTTCCACCAAATACTCTGGGTCAGTACCTTTAAGTTCCACATTCCACAATACTTTGGGACATGAACAGAATGCACCCAAGTTCCTTGCCAGTTCATAGCAAGGGTGATCTTTGCCCCTGTTTCCAATAAATTCCTTCTTATTTCTGAGACCCCTTTAGAATAATCTTTACAATCCATATTTCCATAAGCATTCTGGTCACCACCATTTAACCAGTCTCTAAAACATTCTAAACTTTCCCTGGTTTTCTTGTCTTCTAAACTTTCACCAGCATCTAGGCTTTCTCTAGCCTGTTCCTCCAAATTTCTCCAGCTTCTCCTCAACACCCAATTCCAAAGCCATTTCCATATTTTCAAGTATTTGTTATAAGCCACACCCTCATTTTCTGGTACCAATTTTTTGTATTAGTCCATTTCTGTTGCTTATAACAAAATACCTGGAACTGGGTAATTTATAAAGAAACAATTTGTATTGCTTACAGTTTCAGAGGCTGGGAAGTCCAAAGTCCAGGAAACACATCTGGTGAGGGTCTTCCTTGGTGGTGGCTGCAGTGACACAGGGTATCACATTGCCAGATGGTGGAAGCAGAAAGAGAGCTGCTTATGTATCCTTCTTTTAAAGCCCTTAGAACCATGCCTAAGACCATCATTAATCTATCAACCTACTACTCAGTGAATGGATCAATCCATTTGCTAGGCAAAGTCCTCACAGTCCAATCACCACTTCAGGGCCCAGCCTTTCAATNATCCATTTGCTAGGCAAAGTCCTCACAGTCCAATCACCACTTCAGGGCCCAGCCTTTCAATTACCATAGTAAAGACCTCTGTACACTGTCACAGTGATGACTAAGTTTTGGGGGGACATCAGTCCACAGAACTGCTTTAATGGATGTATGATGCTTATAGTTAATATTCTCTATTGGTCCAAGTATAAAGGGTCAGACACTTGTGCAACAATTTTCAACTTTAATTTTGTAATTCTTTAGTGTTTACAAGTCTTGAACATGAATTGACAAAATTTATTGATCATAGAAAATATGTTTTAAAGCAGTTTCTATTTAATGCTGTATTTAGAGTCCTGAATTCCCCAATACTTTTATAATGTGTGACCTTAGGTATGTTAATTAACTCCTCTAAACATCAGTTTTCTCATTTATACAATAGGGACAAGGGCTGGCTGGTAGCTCAGTTGGTTAGAGTGTAGCCTTGAAACACCAAAGTCAAAGGTTTGGATACTCATACCAGCCAGATACAAAAAAAAAAAAAATTGTAATATAGGGACAAAATCCTAATTACCAAAATTAAAAATATAAATCTAAAATATTAAGCAAAATGTTTGGCTCAAGTAAACATTTCATAAATATGGTCTACTATTTTGAATGAATGTATTCCAATTTATATTATATTAGAAAGAGCACATTTTTTGGAATGAATTTGAAATTTAAACTTTGCTTTTGTTTAAGTCAAATAATACAAGGTTGGCAATTTTATTTAATCTCTTGGTCTAGTTATCTCACTGCTTGAATAAAATTTTTTTTAAAAAAATACCTCATTGGATTGTTTCATAGAGTTATGTATGTGAAATAACTCAGGCAAACGATATAAAGAAATAATATTAGAAGCTTTCTATTTTATGCCATACTTTTGGAACACTGTATTTAGTTTTCACAAAACTTGATTTAATGGGAAGGAGGCTGCAGCTCAGAGATTTTTAAGTGAGTGCCTGGAGCTACACAGCTGGTACATAGAACAACATGTGATCAAACCCAAGTTTATATGACTCCAAAGCCTTTGCTACTTGCTGTTCCTAACTCAAGTGTGGGGCACATGCTAAGCACTGAATACATTTTATTTTTTATCCTATGTACCTCTTCAATTAAACGAGAACAACATGTGATCAAACCCAAGTTTATATGACTCCAAAGCCTTTGCTACTTGCTGTTCCTAACTCAAGTGCGGGGCACATGCTAAGCACTGAATACATTTTATTTTTTATCCTATGTACCTCTTCAATTAAACAAATATATTTATTTATTTGAAAGAAAAGAGGAAACAAACTGAGTAATAAATTATAATGAATAAAAAGTGACTAGAAATAATTGTCTTTTCTGTTCTCACTGTCCAAGGATTAGAATTCAAGGTTGCAAGAGGCCGTGTTGGGAAGAAATTTATACACACTTCCTAAGGACTTTGGTTCCAATCTCCTTTTCTTTATTTCTTATTCTACAGTGTCTCTGACTTCCTTTTTCTTATCTGCATAATGGGGGTACTACTACAGTGTTAACAAGAAATGGATGATATAAATATCAACTGAACCCAGATTTAAAATAAAATATATTAATATTCCTTTCATCAAGGGAAAATAATGCACAGTTGGAATTTTCAACCCAACTAAAAGAGCATCTAATTCAGCCAGACTTGGGGCATCAGCACAAACTGTGAACATCAACAGCAATAAACAAACTCTCAGTCTAGGTCTCTGCAGCGATCGTGAAATTGGATCAAAATTCTGTGTGGTGTTTCATTTTCTACAGTTTGTCAAGGCAGCGAAAATAGAGAACCAAGACTAGATATTCTGGTTCATTGCCAACGTGGCATTAAGACAACAGCTGGCAGGAAAAACCCACCTAGTGCATGTCTCAGTTTCAATTATCCAAGGATATAGTCACATGTATTTGTACAAAATGACTAATTTTCCTACAATTGCAGTTTGTTCATAAGGTGAATATTCAGTTTGTCTGTTTTTACTTATTTTAGAGCCAAAAAAGAGACTATTCTGCAATTGTATTCTGCTTATTACAACATGTATGGTGTTGTGTTGCTTTCTTTTTGTTTTGTTTTACTAGCCAGGGTTTACAAATATGTTCTGCATATGTAACTTAAAAGGAATTCATTTGAAATGTTTTACCTTTTTATCCTCCATTTAATCATTTAAATGATAAATCTTGGATTTATGCTTGAGTTATCCCCCAAATCCAAACAAGCATTGAGTACTACTGACTTCAGGCTCTAAACACTTTCAAATTTCTTCCCCTCCAGCTTTACTACACAGTCTGATTTAAGCTCTTACCATCTCATGCAACTACAGCCTCCTATGGGCCCCCTTACATCATTTTGGGTTTCTCAAATACAGTCACCACATAATTTATGGAGTGATCTATCTAAATGCAAATCTGATCAGGTCATTCTCATGTTTAAAAACTATAAACTGGCTCTTAGTTTTAAAGTTAAGCCTAAATAGCATAATAACATAGCATTAAATTAGGGCTAAATTTCCTAATGGGACAGAAAGAAAAAAAAAATCACCATAATTTAACTCCTGCCTGAATATTCAAGCTCACCTCATGCCACTTCATCCTATATTTTATACTCAAGCAACACAGAACCACCTGCAAATACGTAGACACACTATGCTTGTTTTCATTCCCATGTCTTTGCTCATGTTACCTCCATGCCTTGAATGTTTTCATTCAACCTTTAGTCTCGTTAACTCTTGTCACCCTGTAAAACTTAGTTTTGGCATTACCTCCCTCAAGAAGTTTTCTGGATCTCTCTCTCACCACTATGCTAATTAGATGCTTCCATAGCATTTTGTGCATACCATTGTCCCTACCAATTCCTCAATAAAAAGAAAAATAGTAATTTGCAAGTCCACCTCCCCCAACTATTCTGAGAGCTTCTTTAGAGGAGAGGATATATGATCATCAGTTTTTATCTCAGCACCTAGCGCGATGCCTGGCATAACACCTAGATGTTCAACAAATGTGTGATTAAATGAATATGTTAGAGACATGATCTGCAAAAAAAAATTTGTTTTCTACTCAATTACAAATGCTTTACTGAAATCGTCTACATTTGTCAGCTAATTCATATTTTGCTTCAAATCCATTGTGAAACTATCACAGTCATTGAAGACTTACCAGTTAGCCAAACTCCATCTCTTGGTGCTATACATAAATGCAGATAGACCTTTTGAGAGCCTGCCTTGCAGTGAATATTCCTAGAGGCAATTTGGATAGAATTTTATAGTGAGTTCTTTCAACTTCGGGGAATTTGTAAAATTAACTAATTTAAGTCAAGTTTGAATATGTACCGCCCAGTTCTCTGGCAAGGGCAATGTGATCTTGCTAAAAGCAAAAAACAAGTCTGAAACTGGCTTGTCTTGGACATTAAGAAAAAAGTATTCTTTCTCAAACAGAATGAGTAATGAATAAGAGACTAATAATGGTTTGTTTAAAGGGGGGAAAAAAGGAATAAAATTTAAGAAACTATTCAAAAGTCACAGGCTTCATACCAAAGACATAATGGTCTATACGCATATAAATAGACTGATTACAATGAGAAAAAGAATAACTTTTTTCCCTTCTGAGTTCAAGTCTCTCCAGCAGTAGCTAAACTCTTTTTCGTTAGTTGACTAATGATGAAAGCTCACATTTGCTAATATTGTAGAGAGGCCAAATTCAGACCTTCACAAATAGAAGGACTGTGCTCAACATTATGTGCTAAAGGAAATAAAAATCAAAGCAAATTAGTCAAGCAGTAAAAGTTTTAAAAGAAAAGCATTTTTTTTAGTAGTCCTAGGAGTAGCTCCTCTTATTTTGTGTGTCCATCTATTTAACAAATAATTACTATGTGAACAGCACTTGGGTGTAGGGTAAGGCAGTGGGGCGGGGAGGATGAACAGGAATAGAGTAATTTAACACATATATGTGTTGCCAGGAATGGTTCTAAGTACATTACATCAATTAGCTCATTAATGATCCCACAACCCTGAGAGGCAGGCACTAATTATCATCCACATCTTTCTTATGTGGAAACTGAGGCACAGAGAACTGAACTAACTTGTCCACTCTTCACACAGCTTGTACTCTGATTGCAGTGTCTGAACTGTGGGTAAAATGCTAGGAGACTATTGGGAAAATAGAATAGTTTGGTCAGGGCTCTTGCCTCGGGTCCAGTTGGGTGTGGTTTTAGCACATCCTTTGAAAGCAAATTGTGTGTGTGTGTGTGTGTGTGTGTGTGTGTGTGTGTGTGTGTAGTTAGTGCACATGCATGCCAATGTATCTTTTTAGTTTTGTTGCTATTCTTGTGTTTTTGAGAGAGAGAGAAGGAGAGAAGAGATCTAGTGAAGCAGGTGGGCAGGAGTCTGCCTCGGGCATCCGCCCAGCACAGCCATACTTTTCCAACCTATGGCTTCCAAGGACCTTTTGGCCAGTTACCTAGATCATACACCTGTGTGTAAGGGGTCTGGTGACCCAGCCTGGTGTGTGAGGGGTCTGGGGACCCAGCCTGGCATGTGAAGCATTTGTGACCCAGTCTGTGAATGGGCTTGAGGGATCTGGGAGCTCCAGACCCAGCCCTGGCTCAACAATCGGCCCAGTCGGTGCAGGATTACTGGCAGGTAAAAAAACCCAACAACTGGCGTGGTCACCTAGCTTCACAGAGAGAAATAGATGTCACTCCACACATGGCACTCATAAGAATAAAAACATTATAAACGTGACATACTGAGTGCTACTCACCTGTTTGCCTTAATCACCACACCATTCCTAACATGGAAAAAAGTGCCTGGTAAATTGGAGGCACTCAGTAAGTACTTGCTGAGTAAATTAGTTGAATAAAGGGATAATCTTAAAAGATTCAGAAAGAGGAAAGAAAATGAGAAGAGAACTAACATTTATCGACTGGCCTTTTATGGAACGGGCACCATGTGTGGTGCCTGTGTGGTGTTGTGTGTGGTTGTGGTGTTGTGTGGTGTTGTGGTTATGAGCAAGAACTTTGGTGTTACACTAGGTGGCTTCAGATTCTACCTCTGCCATCCTTTAGATGTGTGGGCTTGAGGACACTTACCCTCTCTTTCTGCTTCACTGTCCTCATCTGTAAATGTGGATAATAGTGACTACTCAAAGGATTAATATGAGGATTAGATAAGCGAGTAAGGCAAAATGCTTATCAGGATAATACTTTTGCAGTGTTAGCTATTATTGCCATTAGTTAAATTTAATTATCACCACATTCAATACCCTAATTGAAAGATAATCCAAATCAGCTCTGCCTTGGACGTTTTATGCCCTGTAATAAATGTTAAAGAAATGTTTAGGAAAATCATCAGGAAAAAGGGAGAAAGGGACATAAATGTAGGAATACCCAGGCAGGAAAAAAAATATGGGAGAAAAAAAAAATCATGATACCAAAAGGTCCAGATTATTTTGAAAAACAACAGAGACTAAGATTTATTTGAGAGGAATCAGCCTGGTAGTTAATCATTTTAATCTCATTCACATCTATTGATCTCCCCAGGGAAAACCAAACCAAACAAAGTAAACTTAAAACTGTGATAATTTTACTTGTATAATTCTAGGTTCCCATTTGTTAAAGAGCCTTTGCATTTCCATTGACCATTAGAATACTGCTTTTATCAAGACTGAGTAATATAGATTGTCCCGGACAATTGACACAGGTCTTGCACTACCAGTTTCCATGTGTTTGGCTTAAATCTGTTTGAAAGCAATAGTTGCCTAAAGTCAAATTAGGGCATATCTGTTTAACCATTTGCTGAGAGAATCAGACCAGCTTTAAGGCCGGGCCCAGTGAATTGGAGTGTGCATGTTAGCTGACAGTGTAATTGAAAGTCCTCAACCGAGCAGCAAAGTAATGAACAGTCACTGAAAACTGACGGTCCTTTAATTCTTAGTACTGGTCCTTCTGAATTGGGATCCAAGCATAATGGCATGAAGTGCAGGGCTGCCTGCTTTACTGACTTCCATGTTGTGTTCCTAGTCCAAAGACAGGCAGGCCAAATGATGGTCTGCTTGGCACCTCTTCCCACCGCTTCATTTTTTATTTTAAAATACTGGTTTTTACAGGAAGTATCTATTGTTTTTGTCTGGGGACAGTGATGAAATGGAGATGTCCTGACCATTTATAATTCATTCTAAGTGCAAAAGCATTTAGGCCCCAAGCTCTTAGCAAATGCATTTATTCCATATGGTACAATAAAATATTCTTGTACCTATCTCCAAGCTAGGTTTGTTTTATCCCTGAATCAGAAAAAAAAAGACACATTAAATGATAATCATGTGTTCAATTTCAGGATGGTAAAATCTCACTGTACCTATCTCCAAGCTAGGTTTGTTTTATCCCTGAATCAGAAAAAAAAAAGACACATTAAATGATAATCATGTGTTCAATTTCAGGATGGTAAAATCTCACTGTTGACCTTTATATGGTAGCCTGTTTATGAAAACAAATCACGAGGAATGAAGTTAGCAAGTTAGGCCTCTGTGAAAGGAGCATAAAAGCTTCAAACTTAAGCAAGGGGCTGTGTTCAAAGCAGCTTGATGCATAAATATATTTAGCCAATAAGACAGTGAACTGGAAAACCAAATTAGGATCTTTAATATAAAAATCTAGAGCTTAGTAGAAAATGCTGAAAGTGAAAACTCACTGAGCTAGTAGAACGATTTGTTATACAGGGTAATCCAACTGAACATGGTTGAGATTTTTTTCCCCTAGTTAGAAATAATGTAGAGTTACGAGACAGAATAAAGCTTCCACATGTCTTGACTAAGGATACTTGAGAGAAAACCTGTCTATAAGAATCAATTTACTTTGAGGGAAATGTCAATTTTCTGTTTTTTATCCAAAGTACGAAGAAAGGGACATGTCAAGACAATGTATGCATTTAAATGTAAAAGGTTTAAATGCTATACTTTTGTGAAAACTTAAGAACGAGATAAAACAAATAGTGAATATATTTCTAGATACTTGTCTGACAATTTCTTAAAATGGATATTTCGCTAAAGTGAGAAGAGAACTTATTAAATTGGAAGTTGTAAATGGGCAAACAATTTTAGAATGTTGGGGGGGCAGAAGGAGAAGAGAATAAATAGCATACAATGTTAATCATAAATCAAGCTTAAGCAATTCTCATCAGAAAGATAATTCCAGTACTACAATCTCTTATGTGATGCAAGTTAGAGACAAGTGGAAAGTGTATTTTCTGATTTCAGGATTTCTTGGTGAGGAATGGCATTTGACAACCTGGGAGAGCCTGCATTTCTGTGTGGGCTTAGCAACAGAAACCAGAAGAGGGAAGTAAACTGAGTGGATTTTATGACTAGAATGAGAAAAAGGATTTGTAAGAGCAATATGTCAGAACTAGAGAGGTAATGAAACAGAGTAAGGCTAGGCCTGTGAACCAAACTGACTCTATTTCCCTGCAGAGGACACTTGGTTACTTTTCCACTCCTCAGTCATGAAACCCCCCAGGGCAAATGATTACCCCATGGGCTGCCCTGACAAAATAGACTGAGGTAAGAGAGGAAACAGATATTTACCAAGTTGCAAAACCCCTCCCCAAGGCTTGTTTTACCATAATAATAAAAGTTACAGATTAACCTTAAGACCCCTTGTTAGGAAAATAGAATAATTTGGTCAGGGCCCTCACCCTGGGTCTGGCTGAGTGTGGTTCAGCATCCTTTGTAAGCAAATTGTGTGTGTGTGTGGAGTTCGTGTGCATGCGTGCCAATGTATCTTTTTAGTTTTGTTGCTATTCTTGTGTTCTGCAGAGAGAAAGAGAGAGTGAGTTTTAGTGAAGCAGGCAGGTGGGCGTCTGCCTCAGGCATCCATCCGGCGCAGCCATGCTTTCCAACCTACGGCTTCCAAGGACCTGTTGGCTGGTTATCTAGCTCATAGAACTGCATGAAGGGGTCTGGTGATCCAGCCTGGTGTGTGTGGGGTTTGGTGACCCAGACTGGCATATGAAGGGTTTGTGACCCAGTCTGTGAGTGGGCTTGAGGGCTATGGGAGCTCCAGACCCAGACTTAGCTCAACAATCAGCCCAGTCGGCAGGATTACCAGAAGGTAAAAGAGCCCAACAACTAGCATGGCCGAGTAGCTTTACAATTGGTGTCATGAATGGGATTAAGAGCTAGACAATTGGCACTGTGAGCAGGATTGCAGACATCAGCCTTAGCAGACCACCACAACTGGCACAGTCTGCGACAGGATTCTGAGCAGGTATAGGAGCCGAAAGCCCTTAGAAGAAGGTTTGGCTACCTTTGATTATGCTCTGCCCTATGGCCACCTTCCTGCTGACTGGGATCTGGTTGCTGCTCAGTGTACTGCACGGCAGCATAGACCAAGCACTACAACACAAAACCCTTTGGGAGGGGGAGGAAATGTGGCTGTCCTTGAACATGTGGTGCCTGGTGGCCACTTTTCTGTTGACTGGAGCCTGGCTACTGCTCACTCTGCTGCAAACTGATCAAGATTTGCGGCAGAAAGCTGAGTCCTTGGAAGCATGGATGATTATCCTGGAGGATGACATGCAGTGACTGGCCACTCCTGCCTCTTACACCAGGGAAGATGACCAATGCAGTGGTGAGTTGGAGAAACCATGCATCTCCAGGCATGACCTGTTGTTCATGAGAAATCGAGACAGTAAAGCAGCAGATACAGGGAGAGACCCTGGCAGCTGCAACTATGAGATCTAGGGGTGAATGGTGAAACGTGATTTAGAGACTATGTAGTAAATGCATGTTGCGTTTGTCTGAAGGCAAAAGTCTTGCACGGTGCCACTTAAACCTGATGGCTGGCCAGGTGCAGTAAAACCTGAGAAAAGAGTGCCACATGCAGATAGGCAGATGACCTGAGGATGGGTGCCCTTGCAGAATTTCAAGTATGTTTTCACCTGGTGAAAAGGTGGAAAAGTTGGTCTCCATTACTATGCACCTGTCTCTGAGGCAGCCGCGCAGAATGAATGTGGATGTGCACAGGGGCAAGGCAGCCACACCTTGATGGATGGGGTGAATGCAGCTGTTTGAACTGTGTGGGCAAATGCTGAAAAACTGCCCGAGACTGAAT
>NW_007728431.1:153085-159374 GCF_000696425.1 Galeopterus variegatus | reverse complement strand
CCTCCACCTCGATTTCGGAAGATGTATGAATAAGCTGGGGGACTCAGGCGGAGACCTGCTGTGGGGGTGGAGCTTCTGCAGAGGTCATCTACGGAGCAATGTGGAGCAGAAAAGTGGGGTCAGAGCCCCCACAGAAGGACTGCCACCAGGATCGCAGAACTGTGGGGCTGCTGGCATTGTGTAGTGCCACCTTGGAAAAGCCACAGGCACCAGGCAGCTCAAGGGGCTGCACTTGGCAGAGCTATAAGAGTGAGACTGCCCAATGCTTTAGGGGGTCCAAGTGCCCCAGTGTGCTTAACGTTTGCCCTGTTTGGGTTTTGGATTTGTTTGGGGACTGTTTTTCCTTTCTTTCCCTCCCTTCTAGAATGGGAATGTGTACCCAGTGTCTGTCCCACTGTATCTTGGAAGGAGATAAACTTGTTTTTGACTCTTTACAGGTTCACAGCTGGAAGGACTTTTGCCTTTGATCTCAGATGAGACTTTGGACTTTGGACTTTTGAGTTGGTGCTGCAACAAGCTGAAGACTTTTGGGATGGAATGTGTAGTATGTAAATGTAACGGTCATTTATCCTTGCTAAGGGAACATTGCAGAAGATTCTGAAGGCATAGATTTGTACAGCAAGGACCCTGAAGGGATAGACTGTTGGGAAAATAGAATAGTTTGGTCAGGGTCCTCACCTCGGGTCTGGTTGGGTGTGGTTCAGCATCCTTTGTAAGCAAATTGTGTGTGTGTGTGGAGTTCGTGTGCATGTGTGCCAATGTATCTTTTTAGTTTTGTTGCTATTCTTGTGTTCTGCAGAGAGAGAGAGAGAGAGAGTTTTTGTGAAGCAGATGGGCAGGCACCTGCCTCGGGTGTCCGCCTGGCTCAGCCATGCTTTCCAACCTATGGCTTCCAAGGACCTTTTGGCTGGTTACCTAACTCATAGACCTGCATGAAGGTCTGCCCAGCCTGGCATATGAAGGGTTTGTGACCCAGTCTGTGAGTGGGCTTGTGGGGTCTGGGAGCTCCAGACCCAGCCTTAACTCAGCAATCAGCCCAGTCAGCAGGATTACTGACAGGTAAAAGAGCACGACAACTAGCATGGCTGAGTAGCTATACAATTGGCATCATGAACAGGATTAAGAGCTAGACATTTGGCACTGTGAGGATTCCAGGCCTTAGCCTAGCCAGAAACCCCTTTAGGAATTCCCACCTGTGCACAAAGCATCAGGGTGACCACTACAATGACCCTCCTGGGGTGACAATGATGAACACCACTGCCTACTGAACATGCACCCCTGATGCAACCAGGAAGAACAGAATGGACCACCTCCAGTGATGCTGGCCTATACCACTTAACTCCTTTCCCTATAAAAGACTCTGAACAGCTCCCTTCAGGGTACTAGCTTTACTGTCACTACCCCCCTTATGCATAAGTCTATCTTCTCTTTTAATAAAGCATTGCTTGCTTTACTGTTGGGTACATTGTTTATTTCTATAACTGGAATCCAAGAGCCTAATTTAATCACAGGCAAAAATTGGAAAGCTTTAGGCACTACAGAAGACTCTAGCTGCAAGAGGCAAGTGGCCACAGGGACTATTTTGCTCCCATGTCTCTGCTACTGGTAGATTTCTCCTGGAGTCCCTGGCCTAAATTCTGACAAGGCAATGATTTATTCTCTTCACCTTTCTCTGATTTTCTGAACCCTCTTCTGTTGTTTGGTTGGATTGTATCCACTACTATGTAGGTGCACCCTGGAGGGCTCCCAGCTAGGCTTTGTTTCTGATTTTCTGAGCCCTCTTCTGTTCTGTATAGGTGCACCCTCGAGGGCTCCTGGCTAAGCTTTGTTTCTCTGATTTAAATGTAGTCGATACTTTTCTTCTTTATGCTGAAAACACTGAGGAGAACTGCTTTTATCATTTGTTAGTGGAGTAGGTTGGCCCCACTGATTGGGACTAGGACAAACTGGACCCCACTGCTCCTCTTTTCTCTTTGTTTGTTTGCTTGGTTAGACATTTAGTTGAGTACTGGTAATCTGAATAAACCTTCCAATCCATGTACCAACTTTTGGACTTTCAGGTCATTTCTTTCATGTGAGATGGCAAGCCAAGCCTGGCCTGTCGGTAACAGTATTTATGGGTATTGAGAAGATTTCAAGTTCATACGATGAAAAGAAAAGAGGATAGATATAAAACTCTGCTACATATAAAGAAGATGACAAATTCAGAAATAAGGCATAGTGGCTAAAAGTAAAAGGTCATGAGCTGGAGAAATGCTCAAAGGAAATGAGAAGTTGACACATGTGTGAAAGGAGAGCCTCAAAGGATTCCACCAGAGGTGATTCTGATGCCCCTTCTCCATGGACAGGCCACTCAGTTCTATGCTCTCCCTCAAACAGGCCTTTCAGGTGGTTTGGAGGGGTTACAAATACAGATGAACACCATCATTAATGAGGGCCAGAAAAGACCTTCCCCTGTGGCGAAATGCAACAAAAACTGTTAAGTCATGTAGAGGAAGCATTCATTTATCCTCCCATTCATTCAGCAAGAACAAAGCACGCAAAAGGATTAGCATAGTGCATGACAGATGTTAGTTCTTAGTAAAGGGTAGCAGACACAATTCTTATTTTTATTTGTTATTTGTATTACATTTGTATTAGAATTATTATTTTCTATCATTACTGCTTTTACTAACTGCCAAATTATGGTCCTAGACAACCAATTCTTGAAAGCAGTGACTATGATAATTTTTTCTTTCATTTTTATTCTTTTAGCACCTAACATTGCATCCAGCACATAGCTAACTGGCATTCAATAACTGATTCTTGAATGAAGACATTAATGATAGAAAGATAAAATGCAGAAGCCTTTCAAAGCTGCAGCACATGTGTTTATAGGCAACTGTAAATCGGTATGACTAGTGCTTTAGTAGAAAACTACACAGGGGATTATCAGATCACAGAGGAGAAGTAATTAACCCAGGGAAGTTTCTTAGAAGATGAGACCCCAACCCAAATTTGTAACTATGTGAAAATGAAGGCAGATAGGATGAGAGTGGAGTAAACAAGAGCTTCTGTAGTAGGGGATGCCACATAGACAAAGGTGTAGATTGAGTAGAAGACCGTGATTTTCTTGATGAAGGGAGTGCCAAGGCTAGATCCTAGGGGATGAGTGAGAGCTAGGAAACTACACCTCATAAGCAAGGTCCGGATTACAAAAGGCCTTGCATGCCATGCCAATTTGTCCACATTTTATTCTCAGTGCCATGGGGATCAACGGGTTTTATACTGAATGTCAACAATCAATTATGCATTTAGAAGGCGCCACATGGTTGCAGGGTGAGAGATAGTGTCTCAGAGATGAGGAGAATGTGATGTCAATGAAGTCAATGAAGAAAAATTTCCAGAAGAAAAGAGTAAATAATAGTATCAGATGAACAAAAGAAGCATCTATTTTGATCTGGAAACTTGGGATTGTGGATTATACATAAAGCAAATGTATTTCACAGGGCCTGGTTTTCCAAAGCCCTGCAGCTTCAGGTTTAGCTTAACTTATTAAAATTACATATAGAAATGTTAACCTTGTTAAAGACAGGAAATTTCTTCAGGCTAGGGTCTCTGCTGTGGATGGAGAGTTGTGGCACAGCAAGGTTGCTGTCTCGAAGACAGACAAGTTACTGATTGATATGTAAAGATAGTGGGAAATTGCTGTGGGGAAAAACAGTGTTTGCTAATTTCAAACTTTTGTTGGTGGATCAATTTAACCTCTTGCAAATTGCATTATGGAATTTCACTTTGCTTGTGTTACTGATGTTACCAGCCTCTACTGTTAAACTTGTTAAACTATACTTAGCAAAAACCCCACTTATGCTCTTTTCCTGTAATTTCCTGGAATGGGGAATAAACGCAGTTCGTGGTTAATCTCCCAAAGGAAGGAATGCCTCACTCTTGAGGGTTCTGGGAGATTAATCCTTTTGGGGTCTCTCACTGCTCGGAAGAGATAGGCTTTGAGTAATCCTTTCTGCAGCTCCATCACCCAGGGGAAAAGAGGTGACAAACCCATGGGAGGCAAAGCAACAGGGGATTACTATCATCTCAGAAGGAAAAGATTCAGTGGGGTCATGGGAGTAGCTAGCAAGTTAAGGCATGAATGAATGGAGAAGTAGTAGAGCTAAGCAGAGATTATTTTTTTTAAGATGTTTTATTCAGAAAGGAAAGTGAAAGAGTGTGGTAACCAGCAAGCACTAGCAAGTTAAGGCATGAATGAATGGAGAAGTAGTAGAGCTAAGCAGAGATTATTTTTTTTTAAGATGTTTTATTCAGAAAGGAAAGTGAAAGAGTGTGGTAACCAGCAAGCACATACTATGCTTAGAAAAATATTGGATCTGGCTTTTTGTTTTAAAATAAAAGAGGCTTGCAAATGTTGTAAGTGGAGAGGTAAGATCCAGGTGGAGAGTGGGAAGTTGAAAATAGAAAATAGACTGACTGCCACATACGGCAACAAGAGAGATTACATAACTTAAAAGTCATAACCAACATCATGGATGGACCACAGTGCAGTGACATAAGGCCACATGCTTAGAGGGTCTCTGCTTGGTGTAATGTTCTGCTGTGGACATCTTGAAATTCTTAATAAACTGTTAGCAAGCAACCTTGCATTTTTATTTTGCACTGAGCCCCACAAATTATGTAGCTAGTCCTAATAAAGATTCTTCCAGCACAAATCAGCTTGAAATTATGGATGGAATAAATAATCATATCTTAAATGCAAAGTTGAGCTCAGAGGGAAGACAGATTTCTAGGAGTGAAAGTGAAGAGGAAAGTAAAAACAAGTCCTGTACACATACACACTGATGTTAAATGGCTTTGGATGGTTTTCCAATCTTGGTAACACAGGGATTTGGGTTTAAGCTGTGTCAAAGCAAAAATTCCTCCAAAGTTAAAAAGCAAAAAAAAAACCCCAAAAAACTTTACTACTGCAATAGAGGAGAGAGATTGAACTCAACTCCACTGAAACAAAAGGCAGAGAGTTTTTAAACACTGAGGAAAAGTACTAGAGGATATTATAGGGGAGGCTGATCGATGGGATATGACCAGAACATTGAGTTATTCCTGAGTTTGTAAATGTTTTTCTCTGTGATTAGGCCATTTGTGTTTGCTAATTGGAATCCACCAAAGTTAGGTTACCCCATAATTTAATAAGTTTATTCACAGGAATACTATAAGAAAGCACTTATATTTTAGCTCTAGGCTTCAGGTAGAAAAGAGACTCACCTTACAGAAGGTTTAGGGTTTTAATTTACATTCAATACTTAATGTAGCATTCTGTGAGCAGAAAAAATAATATTGTGTACCCTTTACAGTTCTGGAGTATTCCGGGGTCTTAAACAGAAGTCAATATATGACCTCTCTAGAGGGATACAGACAATGCATAATCCATAAAGATAAATTCCTATTGTAATAAATTCATCACATAAAATTACAAAATGTATGAGGAAAAAAGCATGTGAACAGAGACAGAGAGCAGGTCAATAGAGACAGAAAAAGGAATAATTAGATTTCTAGGAATTGTAGCTAATATAACTACAATATAAACTTGTGCTGCCCCATATAGTAGACATTAGCCACACAAAGCAATTTGAACTTAATCAATAAATTAATAAAACTTAAATAAAATGTAAAGTTCAGTTTTGCTGTCGTACTTCCACGTTTTAAGTGCTTGAAAGCACATATATGGTTAGTGGCTTCCATTTGGTTCTGTGTAGATATGAAGTATTTTCATTTTTGTAGAAAGTTCTACTGGACAGCACTAATAATGACATTATAAAATAAATATTTATAAAAAATAAAGATCATAAGTTAATAATTTTTAAATTTTGAATAAAAGAGCAAGACACTTAGAGAAGACAAGTCATATTTTAAAAGTAGTAAATAGAACTGCTGCAAATAAATAATATAACCAGTGAAATTTGAATAGAGAACAACAAAGCAACTTAGAACTTAAACAGAAGATGAAATACCACTAAATAGAACATTAATGACCTGAAATATTTCTAAAATCAATTCAATATTTATTGACAGGCTACTATGTGCAAGGGTCCTTCCAGTCACTAGGGTTACATTAGTGAACAAAGCAAAGTCTGCCAATATGTTTTTAATTTAAATAGGGGAAGCAGAAAACCAAAAACCACAAGTAAATATTTTAAACATAGCTTAGTAACAAGTAGAGTAGCAAGGAATAAAAAGGGAAGAGAGGAAATGCTAGCCTGCTGGTGACGGTGGTAGTGGAGGCTTATCATATAGAAGTTGA
>NW_007728431.1:152142-153075 GCF_000696425.1 Galeopterus variegatus | reverse complement strand
AGTATGTTTTCACCTGGTGAAAAGGTGGAAAAGTTGGTCTCCATTACTATGCACCTGTCTCTGAGGCAGCCGCGCAGAATGAATGTGGATGTGCACAGGGGCAAGGCAGCCACACCTTGATGGACGGGGTGAATGCAGCTGTTTGAACTGTGTGGGCAAATGCTGAAAAACTGCCCGAGACTGAATGAGTAGCCAGTGTAAGCCAAGCTGATTGAAGTAATTCAAAAGACAGAATGTAAAAGCAGAGAGCAGGAGAAAAACGCAAGGGTGAAGGAGATAAACTGTTCCCTAAAGACATTGTCTTGGAGCTGAGGCAGCCAGATGCTGAGCCAAGATGATGGGGAAAATGTCCTAAAGGCATTTGAGAAGTCTGGATGGGTGTCCCACCCATCACAGGCCCTGAGGGCATTTGAGAAGTTTGGGAGAGCACCCCTCTCTTCCTAGGAGAACTGAGTTTGTCCCAGAGGACAGACCTGAGGTGTCATTGTCCTTGGCAAACTGCTCTCTGCCTCCCAGCCACTCTGGCTGGAGCAATCCTGACTCAGCATCTCTGAAGAAAAAAAGCTGAAAACCTTGGTGGCGTTCACGTTGTGTTAAGTTTGCAGGCCAGCAGTATGTGAGAGCAGTGGAGGTGTGGCAGCCTCCACCTCGATTTCGGAAGATGTATGAATAAGCTGGGGGACTCAGGCGGAGACCTGCTGCAGGGGTGGAGCTTCTGCAGAGGTCATCTACGGAGCAATGTGGAGCAGAAAAGTGGGGTCAGAGCCCCCACAGCAGGACTGCCACCAGGCTCCCAGAACTGTGGGGCTGCTGGCATTGTGTAGTGCCACCTTGGAAAAGCCACAGGCACCAGGCAGCTCAAGGGGCTGCAATTGGCAGAGCTATAAGAGTGAGACTGCCCAATGCTTTAGGGGGTCCAAGTGCCCCAGTGTG
>NW_007728431.1:150439-151993 GCF_000696425.1 Galeopterus variegatus | reverse complement strand
CTCACACTAATGGCCTTTTATTCCTGTTCTTATTACCCAGTACATCATGTAAGGCTTTTGACAACAACCAAAAAATTTTAACAAAAGTAAGACATGCTAAAGGACAAGAAAAAACATATTTTGAAGAGACTGAAGTTTTTAAAAATACCATTGATAATAGTACCAGAAAAGAAAAAAAGAAAGAAATATTTAGATATAAGTCTAACGAAATATGTACAGGATTTATAAGTGGAAAACTACCAAATTCTGATGGAAGAAATAAAAAAATCTAATAAATGGGGAGATATTATATGTAAATATATTGCCAGTGTCAATATTGTTTGTGTGTTAGTTCTTCCCAGTTTGATCTACAGAGTCTGTGCAATACCAATAAAAATTCCAACAGGCTACTTGTAAATATTAACAAACTGATTCTAAAGTTTAAACAGAAAATCAAAAGACCTAGAATAGCCAACATAATACTGAAAAAGAAGAAAAAGTTGGAGGACTTACACTAGGTGATTTTAGGATCTACATAAAGCTGAAGTAATCAAAAGAATGTATAAATCAATCAGAATAAAAAGCTGGGAAATACACCAAAACAAATGTGGTCTACTGATCTGTGATAAAAGAGCAAAAACAATTCAACAGAGAAAACATAAGATGTTCAACCAATTGAAAGTCCATATGAAAAAAAAGACAAAGACCTTACATTTCACAAAATTTATCTCAAACTTCATCACAGGCCTAAATGTCAAACACAGAGCTGCAAAACTTCTAGGAGAAAACAGGCTAAAATCTAGGTGATATTGGTTTTGGCAATATTTTTAGGTACAATACCAAGGCACAATTCATGAAAGAAAAATTAATAACTTGGACTTTTTTAAAATTAAAAATATTAGGAAAATATGTATCTGATAAAGAATTTGTGTCTAAAATATACAAAGAACACTTAAAACTCAAAAATATAAAATCAAGCAGCCCAATTCAAAAATTGGCAAGAAATCTGAAGAGACACCACATAAAGAAAATATACAGATACAAAATAAGGATAAGAAAGAACACTCAACATCATTTGTTATTAGGGAATTGCAAATCAAAACAAGAATGACAAACCAGTACATACCTATTAGAATAACTAAAATCATAAAAACTGACCTTACCACATACTGGCAAGGATACTGATCAACAGAAACTCTCATTCATTACTGGTCAGAAAGAAAAATGGTACTGCTACTCTGGAAAACAGTTTGGCAAGTTCTTTTTTTTTTTTTTCCTTTTTGTCTTTTTTTTTTTTGTGACCGGCAACGGATCGCAACCCTCAGTGTCATGCCTGTACCGGACCGGGACCGGCAACGGGATCGCAACCCTTGGTGTTGTGCCCGCACCTCGCTCAGCCAGTGAGCGACGGGTCTGTATGTGGGATCTGAACCCTCAGCGGGAGCGCCGCTGAGCTCCTAAGCGGTGCACTGTAGCAGTGAGCCACCGGGCCGGCCCAGTAGTGATATTCATAAGTAAAGAAGATTAAAAAGCAGCACCATTTAAAAGAGAAAATATATCATTTTTGAATGAATT
>NW_007728431.1:147892-149618 GCF_000696425.1 Galeopterus variegatus | reverse complement strand
CAACGGATCGCAACCCTCAGTGTCGCGCCTGTACCGGACCAGGACTGGCAACGGATCGCAACCCTCAGTGTCGCGCCTGTACCGGACCAGGACTGGCAACGGGATCGCAACCCTCGGTGTTGCACCCGCACCTAGCTCAGCCAGTGAGCGGCCGGTCTGTATGTGGAATCTGAACCCTCAGCAGGAGCGCCGCCGAGCTCCTAAGCAGCACACTGTAGCAGTGCGCCACCGGGCCGGCCCCTTGGCAAGTTCTTACAAAACTAAACAAACCTTACCATATGATCTAACGACCACCTTTCTAGAACATTGCCCAACTGATTTGAAAACAAGTCCATACAAGGATAGGCACATTAATTATTATAGCAGCTTTTTTCATAATTACCAAAATCTAGAAACACACAGGTGTCCTTCAATAGATGAATGGATAAGCAAATTATGGTACAGCCATATATTGGAATATTATCAAACACTAAAAATAAACTAGCTATCAACCTACGAAAATGCATGAGTGAGCCTTAAATGCATGTTGCTAAGTGAAAAAAGCCCATCTGAAAAGGCTACATACTGTATGATTTCACTTATATGACACTCTATAGTAAAGATGAAACTACAGAGACAGTAAAAATATCAGAGATTGCCTGGGGAAGGAGGGGCGAGGTGTAGCAGTAGGTAGACAAGGTACAGGTGGTCTCATAGTGGTGAAACTAGTTTGTATGATACTATGATTATGGATACGTTAGCTATGCATTTTTCAAAACTCATAGAGCTTTACAGCACAAAGAATGAACCTTAATATTTACAAATTTAAGAACTGATTTAGGAGGCAGGTAGATCTCAAGGGGGGATGCAGAACATGACAAAAAAGATCTAATTGTATTACAAAGATATTAAACAATTATGGGGAGAAAGGTGATGATCTAAGTAATTTTAAAAATGAGTGGAGTCTAAGACTAAATGCAAAAAGAACGCTACATAAGCACTGTATTTGAGTTGATAAACTGGTTTCCCATAAAGGGAAAGATGAATAATTTTGAAACCATTCCGCATGTATACTGGAAAGTAAGAAAATGGATGGCGGATGATTGAAGCCCAGTTCTCGCTGCTGGAGTGGGAATTTTCAGATATGCAAGTGGGAGAGACTAGTGTGATCATGTGGTAATGAATTAAAGTTTGAGATATCACTATGAACTCATTTTTAGCAATATAGATGTTAAGTAGTTACCTGCAGAAATACGTGTAGATATATAGATACACATGGCTAATTTTATCTGCCAACTTGATTGGACTAAGGGATGTCCAGTGAGCTGGTAATACATTGTTTCTGGGTGTGTCTGTGAGGGTGTTTATGAAAGACATTAGCATTTGAATCAGTAGACTCACTAAAGAAGATCACCCTCACCATGTGGTTAGGCATCATCCAATCAGCTGAGGGCCTGAATAGAACAAAAAGGCAGGGGAAGAGTTCTTTGAGCTTGGGCATCCATCTTCTGCCTTTGAACATCAGTGCTAAGTCTCAGGCTTTCAAACTCAGACCAAGATGTACACCTTTGGCTCCCAATTCTCAGGCCTTCGGACTCAAACTAAATCATACCACCCACTTACCTGATTCTCCAGCTTGCAGACAGTAGATTGTGAAACTCCTTAACTTCTAAAACAATGTAAACCAATTCCTATAATAAATCTCCTCATCTGTGTGTGTGTATGTGTGTGTGTGTGTATGTGTGTG
>NW_007728431.1:146770-147524 GCF_000696425.1 Galeopterus variegatus | reverse complement strand
TGTGTGTGTGTGTGTGTGTCCTGTTGGTTCTGTTTCTCTGACAAACCCTGACTAAAACAGTGCACATAAATATATTTAATTATTCTGTTAGCTGAGAGGGCCTAGAAGCATCCATACCCCACTAGCAACGACTGCCTAGATCTTGGTTTCTAATTCCATTTTCCAGTAAAAGGAACTAAGTTTCCTTGGAGAAATGGCTGATAGTAAGACTGGGGCAGTAAATATACAAAAAAGCCTGGATCAGCTTGTGCAGAAAATAAGGAAGTACTCAAACAAAAAACAGAACAACAGCTGCACAATGATGGGGATATGCAAAAAGGTCACAAGAACTAGCTGAAAGAGCTCAAGATGACCAAAGTTGGAACAATTTGAGCAGTGAAATAAAGTAGTATTGAGTTATAACCCCAAAGCATAAAATAGATATCCTTGGGTCATCACTGATACAAACGGATGTTTAGATAAATAAATAAATGAGAGAGTAGACACAACTCTGGTGCAAAAGCATTCTAAACAATTTATATAGATACACTACCATCAGGGAGGAATCCTAACTCCCTACTCCACAAGTGATAGCTGGGCCTGGTAACTTCATTCCAAAGAGTACAGTAAGAAAAGAGGAAAAAAGAGTAACTTCACAGTGGAGAAACCCAGCAAACACTATGTCAGCCAGGTGATCAAGGTCCACAACAGTGGTAAATCATGTTGATAGGATACACTCTCAATATCATATGATGGAAATGACACTTTACCTCTG
>NW_007728431.1:140188-146441 GCF_000696425.1 Galeopterus variegatus | reverse complement strand
TAAATCATGTTGATAGGATACACTCTCAATATCATATGATGGAAATGACACTTTACCTCTGCGATCTTCCTCCCCAAAAGCTATAACCCTAGTTTAGTCAAGAGGGTGTAAATGAATGGATAGATAGATAGGTAATAGATATCTCACCTGTTATTTTTGAAATTTAAAAAAAAAGTATGCAAGTAGGAAACTTATAAAATATTTGTGGAATTCAGAACTCTGAATTGGCCTAAGAGGTTTATATCAGAAAAATTTTACTTTCCCATTTTTATATGCAACTTGCTGGGAAGAAAAAAACAAGGAAAACTGGGAAAGAGATTGAAAAATAATGCTTAATACCTTTAATGTCAATACCAATAAAAATTATAAAACTGTCTTTCTTTGAAGCAGGTTTGCATGGAAAATTTTTGTCAGGAGTATGTAAGCATATAACATCCCAAGCTAGTGGGTGGAGAGAGGAAAAACTTCTATTATAAATTATAAAGACTAGACAAGAAGAGTTATTTGTGGTCATTTAAATGGCAATTTGAAAGCTGTTCTTATTCAAGTGCTGGGGTTGAGGAAGGAGAAACCAAGAACATCACTAGCCCAGGAGGCTCCATTGTGAAGTCCTAACAAGGCGTGCCCTCTAGGCAGGTGGAGCGTTGAGCAGGGCACATGGCTGGGTTAGCAGAATGCATGACAGATTTCAGCATGGGCATCCTCTAGGCTGGGCACCCTGAGTATAGGACTTGAACATTTCAGTACCAAGAGTGGGTGGGGAGAGAAAGTGCCTCCAGTTTTACTAACAGTGGTAATTAGGTGAAAGTCCTCAGAGCCATGACAGTAACACTGAACCTAAACACTGTGCATGAAAGTTAAAAATAACACTCCAGAACTAAAAAACTAAAATAAAAACAAAAATACAAGTCTTATGCATGAATAACGGAAGCTAACTAAAATATGCAGGAAGGAGAAGAAAGCAAATCCTGGCTACCATTTAACTTTTGTAATTAGATTCCATTCAGGCCAACATACAACTCCTAGATGGCAGAAGTGGTACCAACTGTTGCTGATTAGTATACTCTTGTGTTCTTATAACCATGCTATCTTGATATACATGATTCATAATTAAAAAGACACTAAAAAGAAACAATTATGGAAGCTGAATAGGTAGAAGAAACGTGGTTTCCTCTTGTCCATATTTAGCACAGAGTTAGAAGAATATTAGTACTTATATTTAGTTCTCCAGGAGTTGCTAGAAACCAACTGCTGGGCTACTCTTTCTAGAATGTCGTTGATTAAAGAACTAAGTATTAGCCTTTTTCTAAATACATGTTATTTCTCCATATTCTTAAAAACAGGAACTGATCTCAATTCAAGGAAAGAATTTAAGAAGACATAGAAGCTACTTGGTCTTTTATGTTTAGAATATAATATGTGAGACCAGAAGAACAGAAAAAGAAAAGCAAGCTGAAAAATGTAATGGGAGAAAATCCACTCTATGCCAGATGTAACATTACAGAATACAATAGCTAATGGGATACTTGACCTTAATCCACAGAGCTCAGCGATCTGGAGCAATAGATAAAGGTGGCTTTCATGGATTTGATATACACTTTCTATGTACAAGCAGTGTGCTAACTGCTTTAGGTATATATGTGATTTAATCCACAAATGACCCAATGAAAGAGGCATCTAATTACTCCTTCCACATACAAGAAAATGAAGAATGAAGTTTTTCTTCTTTATTAGTCTCCCATAAGGTTGAAACGCATCCTTTTTAAACTTTCTTATACTTGAGTATATATTAAAACAACTATTGACGCTAATTTATGACTGTCTTTCAGTGGAGGTTCCATCTACCAATTAAGCAAATTAATATCAAAGCACACAAGATATTACATTTATTATTACTTGACCTTTGTGTAGACACTGTTAATGAACTTATCAGAATATCATCCAAGTTCAACTATTAAAATCTTAATTTTAAAATTTTAGATACAATTTTAGATCTAGAGAGTATATGAGGTGACATTCTAGCTTTTATTCACGTCAATTAATATAAATAATCCAGTGTTTTTGAAGGGCAAGTCTGAGTCAATTGATGCTCAAAAAGGTAAGTTAATACACCCAAGAAAGATTTGAAAATGGTAGGTATTATTTGTTTTTAACCTTAAAAAAAAAACTCTTTAAGTGGCATATGAGTTTATTTTTAAACTACCTTTCATACGTAATGTTCTTTATAATGGCATTATTTAACATCTGAGTGCCAATAGTTTACCTTCTGTTGTGTGAAGAGAAGAAGGCACAGCTATTTGGCTTCCAATCAACAGTAAAGTGTGTGGGAGTGTAACAGATGCTGACTGTTCAGTCGTGCAGTTTGAGGTATTGCAGGAGGATTGAGCCCTCACATGGCTGCCCTAGATAGACACGCTGAATGCCCATGTGTGAGGCATATTTCAAATATTTTTCTCACCTCTTTTCCAGAATGTGAAAATGCAGAATCTGGAACTTAAGGCAGAACAGCAGTGGGAAGAAGTGACCTCGAGTATTTTATCACCAATTATCCTGCCAAATTTTCCATGATTCTTTACCCATAACCCTTTCCCTCTATGCAACTTCAAATCATTAATTTCTTCAGACTGCACACCACACTTCCAAAGGGAATGCCTCTTCATTTGCAAGGAGCAAAGCAGACAAAGCGGAATTTTTCAACATAGCATTGATGTTTTCCAAAGCCTGAATTTATGATAAAGGGAGAAATTTGCTCTCTGTAAATTTCTCTCTGTACATTTAAGCATCCTCTTGAGACAAAGGACAATTACGTAACCTCAGAAACTGAAGTTTCTTTATCATTTCACCTACTAGATTTATGGATGAGAGAGCTAGAATATAGAAAGTGGAAGAGCCAGTGGCTTCCAGTGTAGCTTTTCTGTATAGTTCCAAGAGGGCTTTGGGATATTCCAGTTCCATCTTACTGAAAAAGGTAGAAAGCAAGAAATATTTGCTAGCATAATAGAGAAGTTTCCCTCCAGCCCTCTGTGGTCTCTCCTAAACAATGTACGGAATACTTTGGGTTTTCTTTATAGGATTCCTATCTTCATTTTTCAAGCTCATTGACATCGCGAGAGCTACACAACATCAATGTATTTGATTTTAGCCAAGGTGTAAGCACGCAGCCAAGACAGGGTTTGCTGATAGACCTGATAGAAACATTTATTCTGAAGAAGAAATTTAGTGTCATGATTCAGCTGCTTGAACCACCCCTTCCCCTTCCTCCACTGCTTTACTATTGGAGCAAATGTTATAAAATGAGGATGGTATAAGTTAGAAGTAAATAGTATTTTGAAGATTTTGTACTTTTTGCAAGTTTTCTTTAATTATTTATTATAGCCTTTTGTTTTATATTTAAAGAGGATTTGTGTTTTACAAACATATCTGATTCCCAGTGTGGCAATTTTTGAAGATGAAGTGTGAGATGGAGGAAGATTTTGGGCCAGGCCCCAGGCCTCTGGGAAATTTTAATAAGGTTATTGATGAAGAATTAAAATCTCATGTGTCATTTCACTGCAGTAGTGGAGCATGGGATGCAAAATTACCTGTTCTTATGATGAAAGTTACTTATCAATGAGTTTATCATGAGCTGGTAACACAAGTCCTCCTCTTCCATTGTGTGTCCTCTTCCATTGTGTGTCCTCTTCCATTGTGTGTCCTTTTCCATTGTGTGTCTTCTATCATCTATGGAAAACAACTTTCAAACAAATTGACAGCTCCACCAAATTCACAGCCATTTTATAAGTAAAGTTGTTCAAAAGGCCTGGGAGGCAATTTACTTAACAGTAAAACTTCCAGAAAACAAACAAACAAACAAACAAAAAACTAATAATGCCAGCAGATAAAATTAGAATGAGTCAAATGCTACAACAAGCTGCAGTATAATAAAATGAAAAAAATTCCATTTTTGAGTGGTAAATAAGGTGATGTATTGTTGGTGCTTCACATCGTGCTGAAAAGGGTGTATGTAATAAACTGAAAAACAACAGCTTTTCTCTCCAGGTTGATGAGCCAACAGATCTCACCAATAAATGTCATGCTGAGGCATATGTAAGATTTGTAAATGATGTTGAAATTCAAGAAAACATTTTCTGCCACAGAGAACTGCATGAAACAAGCAAAGGCCAAGATATACTTAAAATTTTGTGAACAAAAGATTTGTCTTGGAGAAACTAGGTTTGCATCTGTATTGATAGTGCCCCTTTAACAGTTGGCTACCTGAGAGATTTTATATTTCTTGTAAAATAATGTTGCCATATGCGGCTTTCTTCACAGAGAAGTACTGTTGTCAAAAAATTCTTGAAAATACCATTTAGAAAAAAATCTTGGATGATGGCTCAAAAATGGTTAACTTTATTAAACAATGACTGTTCACTTGAGAATGCTTTAAAAATTCTGCGAAAACCCGAAAAAAAATTTATAACTCTCCTGCTGCATATGGAACTCTGGTAGTTTTAGCAGATGAAGAATTAATAGAGTGTTTGAGTTGAAAGGTAAATCACAGATTTTGCTGAGTGTTTGAAGATAAAAAATGGCTACAGAAACCAGTCGCTTAATACACATTTTTTTATCACATGAACCAGTTAAACGAGTTTCTTTTTAAGGCCCTTCAGACAATGTTTTGACTTCAAATGACAAGAGTCTTAGATTTAAAATCAAATGGAATCTTTTGAAAAATTGTGGTTGCAAAGGGAAATCCTGAAATGTTTCCACTGCCATTTGGTCTTGAGAGTGAGAAAAGGTATTGGTAGATCTCAAGCCTAATTGAAAACCACCTGGAGAAACAGCACTACAAAACTGCACAATATCTTCCCAACAACCCCCTTTCACAAAAAGTGCATAACAGATTAATGACTCTTTGTATCTTTCAGCCTGAGAACTTGGAGAAAAGAGAAGGAACTTTCTGAACTGTCTAATCATATGTACATGATGAGATTTTCCAATCTGCACCAAGACAAGTTCCCTATTTCTGTGAAAGGAGGATAACTTGCCATTCATAGGAAAGCACTGAAGAATTTGCTGTAGTTTGCAACTCTTACATGTGTGAGCTTGTCTATTCTTAAGAAGACAAGCATCAAGAATAAAGATAGAAATTGTCTCATTTCGGTTGAAAATGAGATCCATGTACACTTATTTTGAGTTTGACTGTGAAGCAAAAAACAAGCATGGGTTTCTTAGTAAAGAGGTAAATTTATTATTTTTGGTTTCAAAAATAATGCTTTATATATATTTACGTGTATGTGTTCCTACAGAAAATTTTTCTAAAGACACATATGTATAATAATGTTGTAACTGCTAGGCCTATATTTTATGTCATTCACTGAAAAAGATGTTTTTTTCAAAGTGTTATAAAAAGTTTGGTCTAACATTTTATTTTTTTCATATTGCTTTGGGAAAAAGTTTTAGTAAATTTACTGTAAAACATTGGCAACAAATGTTTATGTAATAAATAACAAATTAAAATCAATTTGCAAACTTTATTTTATTTAAGTCTACCTTTAGAAATAGGAAATTCCATTTTGAGTCAAGCCTGTTATTTAATAGAAATTTATTATGTTATGTTTCCATTATGAAAAAAGGAAAAAACAGAGGATAATTTTATACATAGAAAGCTAAGTCCACTTATATTTTTTCCTTAAGAAAATTGTACTATAAAAGTCATTTTTAGTTTTCAATAGGAAAAAATATAAACTTCTCCTGCAAATAACATATAGCATATCTCATTATATCCCATACGTAGAAATCTGCAGTAAGACTTTCAGGCCTGTCTGGATAAGGTTAAAAAAAAAAAAATTCGCCCAGCCTGGCCTAGTGTACACCAACCAGAGAAGCACCCCCCCAGAGAGGCCCAAGTCCCACAGAGACCAAGTGTCCTGTGGCACCAGCTCACAACTGAGCAGGTAGGCCTTGCTGCTGCTGGACCCATCCCCAGCCTGACCAAGTACATGCCAACCATAGAGGAGCACCCCTGGAGAGGCCCAAGTCCTGTGTAGAGCACGGGCCTTATGGCACTAGCTCGTGCCCAACCAAGTAGGCCTCATTGCTGCTGGACCCCATCCCTAGCTTAGCCGAGTGTGCACTGACCAGAGAGGTGCCCTCCTGGAGAGGCCCAAATCCTGTGGAGACCATGTGCCCCACGGTGCCAGCAGATGACTGAGCAAACACTGAGGCAGCCATGCCAAATTGGCAGCCCCAGCAGGATCCAGGCCAGACAACA
>NW_007728431.1:139718-139979 GCF_000696425.1 Galeopterus variegatus | reverse complement strand
TACTAAAGAAAAAACAAAACCCCCAGAAAAATAAAAATGCTAACAATAAAGAGAAAAAAAGTTTATCTACCACGTCAAGAAAACAACAAATACAGAAGACAAACAGTAAATCAGAAAGAAAGGTACAAAAAAATACATAAGACACCCAAACAAAAGTCAATAAAATGCTAGGAGTAAATCAACACTTTTCAATAACAACTCAGTGTAAAAGGATTAACTTCCCCACTCAAAAGACACAGACTGACTGACTGGATTAAAAAG
>NW_007728431.1:135978-138718 GCF_000696425.1 Galeopterus variegatus | reverse complement strand
CTATACAAACACATGGAAATTAAACAGCATTCTACTTAATGACATATGGGTCCAAGAAGAAATCAAACAGGAAATCTAAAAATTTATTGAAAGTAATGAAAACAATGATACATCATACCAAAACCTGTGGGATACTGCAAAAGCAGTACTAAGGGGCAAATTTATCACATTAAATGCTTACTTCAGAAGAATGGAAAGATGGCAAGTGAACAAACTAATACTTCACATTAAAGAACTAGAAAAACAAGAACAATCCAAACCCAAAGTTAGCAGATGGAAAGAAATCATTAAGATCAGAGCAGAACATAATGAAATTGAAACCCAAAAACCAATACAAAAGATCAATGAATCAAAAAGTTTGTTTTACAAAAAGATAAATAAAATTGACAAACCATTAGCAAGGCTAACTAAAAGAAGAAGAGGGAAGAGCCAAATAAAAAATTAGAAATGAAAAAGGTGATATTACAACTGATACCTCAGAAATACAAAGAATCGTTCGAGACTACTATAAACAACTATATGCCAACAAATTTGAAAATCTAGAGGAAATGAATAAATTTCTGGACACACACAACCTACCAAAACTGAGCCAAGATGATGTAGAAAATCTGAACAGATCAATAACAACAAAAGAGATTGAAGCTGTTATCAGAAGACTCCCAAAAAAGAAAAGCCCAGGACCAAAAGGATTCACAGCAGAATTCTACCAAAAATTCAAAGTGGAATTGACACCAATTCCATACAAACTATTCCAAAAGACTGAAACAGAGGCAATTCTCCCAAACTCATTCTACGAAGCAAACATCACTCTGATGCCAAAACCAGGTAAAGATACAATAAAAAAAGAAAACTACAGGCCAATATCTTTGATGAATATAAACGCAAAAGTCCTCAATAAAATACTAGCTAACAGAATACAGCAACACAGACACAAAATTATACACCATAACAAAGTGGGATTCATCCCAGTGATGCAAGGTTGGCTCAACATATGCAAATCAATAAATGTGATACACCATATCAATAAAATTAAATACAAGGACCATATGATCATCTTTATAGATGCTGAAAAAGCATTGGATAAAATTCAACACTCATTCATGATAAAGACTCTCTACAAGTTAGGGATAGATGTAAAGTATCTCAATATAATTAAAGCCATATATGATAAAGCCACTGCCAATATCATCCTGAATGGGGAAAAGCTGAATGCTTTTCCTTTAAGAACAGGAACTAGACAAGGATGCCCACACTCACCACTCCTATTCAACATAGTGTTGGAAGTACTAGCCAGAGGAATCAGATGAGAGAAGGAAATAAAGGGCATCCAGATTGGAAAAGATGAACTCAAATTCTCTCTGTTTGCAGATGACATGACCCTATATATCAAACTGCCTAAAGCCTCTACAAAAAAACTCTTGAAGTTGATAAATGATTTAAGCAAAGTAGCAGGATACAAAATCCACACACATAATCAGTGGCATTTCTATTCTGCAATAGTGAACATGCAGAAAGAGAAATCCAGAAAGCTTTCCCATTTACAATAGCCACCAGAAAAATAAAATACTTAGGAATTGAGTTAACCAAGAATGTGAAAAATCTCTATAATGAAAACTACAAACCACTGCTGAGAGAAATTAAAGAGAAGATGGAAAGATATCCCATGCTCTTGGATTGAAAGCATCACCATTACAAAAATGTCCATACTGTCCAAAGTTATCTACAAATTCAATGCAATCCCCATCAAAATTCCAATGACACTTTTCTCTGAATTGGAAAAACCATCCTAACATTTATATGGAATAACAAAAGACCAGGAATAGCCAAAGGAATTCTAAGCAATAAATAAATAAATAAAGCTGGAGGCATGACACAATCTGACTTTAAACTATATCACAAAGCTATAATAACCAAAACAGCATCATACTGGCATAAAAACAGACACACTGATCAATGGAAAAGAATAGAGAATCCAGAAATCAACCCACACATGTACAGCCATCTGATCTTTGACAATGGCACCAAGCCTATACACTGGGGAAGAGACTGCCTCTTCATCAAATGGTGCTGAGATAACCTGATATCCATATGCAGGAGATGAAATTAGACCCATACCTCTCACCATATACTAAAATCAACTCAAAATGGATTAAAGAATTAAATACACACCCTGAAACAATAAAACTTCTTAAAGAAATCATAGGAGAAACACTTCATGAAGTAGGGCTGGACACAGACTTCATGAATATGACCCCAAAAGCATGTGCAATCAAAGGAAAAATAAATAAATGGGATTATATCAAACTAAAAAGCTTCTGCACAGCAAAAGAAACAATTAGCAGAGTTAAAAGACAACCAACAGAGTGGGAGAAAATATTTGCAAAATATACATCTGACAAAGGGTTAATATCCAGAATATACAAGGAAGTGAAACAACTTTACAACAAAAAAACAAGTAACCCGGGCCGGCCCGGTGGTGCACTGGATAAGTGCGCCGCTTGGGAAGCGCAGCGGCGCTCTCGCCCGAGGGTTCGGATCCCACATACAGACCGGTTCCCGCTCACTGGCTGAGCGAGGTGCGGGAGCAACACCGAGGGTTGCAATCCCGTTGCCGGTCCCCGGTCCGGTACGGGGGTAACACTGAGGATTGCGATCCGTTGCCGCACACGGAAAAAGACAAAAGACAAAAAAAAAAAAAAAAAAATAGAAACCCAATTAAAAAATGGGCCAACGAGCTAAA
>NW_007728431.1:134895-135968 GCF_000696425.1 Galeopterus variegatus | reverse complement strand
ACACGGAAAAAGACAAAAGACAAAAAAAAAAAAAAAAAAACAAGTAACCCAATTAAAAAATGGGCCAACGAGCTAAATAGGTGTTTCTCAAAGGAAGATATATGAATGGCCAACAGACACATGAAAAAATGCTTAACATCACTCAGCATTTGGGAAATGCAAATCAAAACCACACTGAGTTACCATCTCACTCCAGTTAGGATGGCTAATATCCAAAGCACTGAGAATGATAAATGCTGGAAAGGTTGTGGAGGAAAAGGAACTCTCATACATTGTTGGTGGGACTGCAAAATGTTGCAGCCTCTTTGGAAAATGGTATGGAGGCTCCTCAAACAGTTGCAGACAGATCTACCATATGACCCAGCTATCCCACTGCTGGGAATATACCCAGAGGAATGGAAATCATCAAATCGAAGGTATATCTGTTTTTCAATGTTCATTGCAGCACTACTTACAATACCTAAGAGTTGGAACCAGCCCAAATGTACATTATCAGATCAGTGGATACAGAAACTGTGGTATATCTACACAATGGAATACTACTCTGCTATAAAAAAGAATGAAATACTACCATTTGCAACTACATGGATGGACCTAGCAAGAATTATATTAGGTGAAATGAGTCAGGCACAGAAGAGAAATATCACGTGTTCTCACTTATTTGTGGGAGCTAAAAATAAATAAATATACACAAATAAACTGGGAGGGGGAGGGAAGAAGACTCAACAATTACAATTCCTTGAAGTTGATACAACAGGCGAACAGATAGGAGGTTGTTGGGAGCAAGGGGGAAGGGGGAGGAGGGGGGGAGATTTCGGTGATGGGCTACAATAATCAACCACATTGTATATTGACAAAATAAAATTAAATTAAAAAAATACTGAAGATGTGTTCTTACCTCAGAAAATTTCCCAGGGTAATTTGGAGGTGCCTTTTGGTCTTCACTCACTCATATTGGCTTAAATAAACTTTGTTGTCTAAAAAAAACAAATCAAGTAGGAAACCTAAAAACAAAGAACAAAAACTGAATTTCCTCCACTTATCCTACTGACTTGCATTAAAATTTTTTTTTT
>NW_007728431.1:131424-134158 GCF_000696425.1 Galeopterus variegatus | reverse complement strand
TTTTTTTTTTGTCTTTTTTTATTGAACTGTAATTTATTTACATATAATGTCCAGACACTGGACAATTTTATTTTTTTAATGTAATTGTACATATTTGTGAGTACAGTGTGTTGTCTCAATCCATGCATATAATGTACAATGATTCACTTAAGGAAAATAACATATCCATCCCCTGAACATTTACCTTTTCTTTGTAATGAGTATGGTCAAGATCCTCTTTTCTAGCTGTTTAAAAATAATGAATGTAGTGTTATTAACTCTAGTCAGCCTGGAACACTAGAACTTTTCTATCTATCTCTTTGTACCCATTAATCCACTACTTCCCTCTGTGGGGAGGGGTAAGAGCACAAAAAGTAGGCTACTAAATTAGCCAAAATGAAAAGATTCACAGAAACATGGCAATTTTCTACTCAAAATAGCATTGATTCATATATGTATTAAAATTTGGTTGGTTCTGATTCTTCAAAGGCAATCACAATGGATTCAAAGTAGTGGAATATACAATGCTTAGTGTCACAAAATATAAAAGTCATAGAATTGAGTAGAAGTGGATGGAAGTGAATGGCCCGGCTACATACCAATAGACAATGCTGGAGCTACAGGGATTAACTAGAATCTGAGATGCTCTGTTATTTCTGTACTCAAGGTGAGTGCTTCAGCATTAATGTTGTAACATCATATTTTTTCATAGCCATTAATTAATGGGTATAAGCATACCTTTGGTGAAAGTAAGATTAAAGGACTTAAATATATTAAACACCCTTTTTCTTACTATTTTATATCTTTTTTCCCCGAGTCTTACAGTTTACAGAATTTGAGCCTTAAAAAAGAGTTTTGTAATTATAAAACATCAAATATATGTACTTTTCACTTTTGCAAGCTAGTGATATCAGTTAGCAAAACTACTGTGACTATAATTCTAAATATGTTCCACAGTTCATGTGTTTTTCTTCATAGCATTGATAAAGTATATACCCATTAATTCTTTGAAAATTGGCAGCAATGAGATTTTTGTGTACAGCCAAATAGAAGTGAAACAAAGAAATAACATAACCAGGACATGTTTCAAAACCAGTTTGGCCTGTGTTTAGAGAGATGATAAATAAAGTAAGAGATGTAAAGAATATGAAATGATGCAATTACTTAGGAAAAATAATCCTAGCAGTATTAGTAATTTTTATGCCTGGAAATGAAAACATTCTATGAACACAATTTCCTCTAGATGAGTTTAAAATTTAATACTTTCTTTAAAGGAAAAAAATAAAACAGAAAGAAAGAAAAGAAAGTGCATTTAACAGTTGAAGCCTGGAGTCAGCAAGGCTTTAGCTATGCAAAGTTTCAGTTCTTCTCCACTGGGCTTCATGACACTGGTTACATTTGCTCCTTTAAGATCTTACTTATTCTGGCAAGAAAACTTAAGCCTTGTTTAAATTTTTTTTAAAAATTCTAACTGTTAAAGACCTTATAAAAATATGTTTGGATTTGTGTAAACAACTCCTCATATTTTGAAACAGTAAGTGCAATAGGGATAATTGCAGATTGTGAAACCACTTTCTTCAGTTCTGCCATGGCGTTTCAATTTAAAAATAGCCTTTGATGATATCTCCCAGGAAATATTTCTTCCCCAAATTTTTCCATAAACTGTGCAGTTATGGGAGTTAGAATCAGTCATATAGATATAATTTCTGAAACAAATTTCTAACTGATATTTGAGGTCAATTTATTTACTGAGTTTAGAAAGCTGGCTTTGGTATGGCGTTCCTGCCCTGTCTTCTTCCCAGAACTCCAGGTTCATGGGTAACTCACTACTTGACCTGTTGACATGGGTAGCTACTAGCCTAACAAACTTATTCAGTTAAAACAGAATTCTTAGTCTCTGTACTAACCCCCTCCCATCCTGTATTTCTCTCTCAATGTTTCTCTTTGGGCAGTAAAAGGCATCATTCTTTTGCTCAAGTCAGTCACCACAGAACCTTAATTGATTCCTTGCTTTCTATTACACCATCTCAGCAAGTCCTGTGGTTCTGTCTCCAAAACATATGACTACTTTAATTACTCCTCTCCATCCCTCTAACTTCTACCTCATCCAAACTACCATCGTGTCTTGCCTCATAATTGTAATGGCCTTTTTAAAAATTTTATTTATCGAAACATAATTGATTGCACATATATGTCAAATACCTAGACCTGTGTGCAATATGCGATGCTCAAATCAGGATAATTTGTATATTTGACACTACACAATGTCATAATTTTTTTTGGCTCTTTACCAACTTCCCACTAACCCCCTCCCTCTCCCTTTTTTCCATCTCTGGTGGCCTCAGCTCTCTTCTCTCCTTTTGAAAGTTCAATGTATTATTATGATTGTTTCATCTTTCCTTCCTTTATTCATTTATTTTTTAGCTTCCACTTATGTGGTATTTCTCTTTCTGTGCCTGAATTAGGTCTGTATTAGAAAACTCTAGTTTATGCACCTTAGTTAGCAGTGCAAACAAGAAAGTACATTGTTAAATTTTAATTCTTTTGTAATGTTTCTTGGTAAGCTACTCACTGTACTGTATGATTATGAGTCATTTAATATTCATCAGCAATTCCTAAAAAATATATTCAGACTTGTAATTAATAAATATTCATTTGTCGCCTATATCTTGCAAGTTCTCTGCTAAATGCAGTAAGGTATATAAACAATGCATAAGCCATGTTTCCTGCATCTCCATAACTTGTAATCTGCAGT
>NW_007728431.1:72358-130995 GCF_000696425.1 Galeopterus variegatus | reverse complement strand
TGTAAGAATTCAGAAGAGGCATAGATAATGCCTAAAAGAGGAGTTAAGGGACGCTTAATAGGAGAGGTGGCCATTGAGCTGGGCTTTGGATGATAAGTAAGATAGAGTGCTCGCTTAGGCAGCATGTACACTAAACTTGGAATGATAAGTACACCTAAGAAGTAGTTAAACCAAGACCAGAAATGTAAGCTAAAGTGCAAACTGATCAGAAATAATATGACTGGACTATGAGCAGATTCATCTTGGCAGAAGTGCAGGGTTTGTGCAGAAGAATGTGAGAAAAGTTAGAAAGATGATTGAACGTACATGAATCACAGCCCAAGAGAGTGAGACCTTAAATAATCATCAGTTGGATGATATTAGAGGCATTTTGGGGGATTTCATTCTTTTTCTTTTTCTTTTTTTTCCTTTTTGTCTTTTTTTCATGTCCGGCAACAGATCGCAACCCTCAGTGTCGCGCCCGTACCGGACCGGGACCGGCAATGGGATCACAACCCTCGGTGTTGCACCTGCACCTCGCTCAGCCAGTGAGCGGCCGGTCTGTATGTGGGATCCGAATCCTCAGCGGGAGCGCTGCCACGGCGCACTGTAGCAGTGCGCCACCGGGCCAGCCCGGGGGGAATTCATTCTGATGACTGTATAAAATATGCTTTGGGGAAGTGAGAGATTAAATGCAGAACCCCAGCTAAGAATCTCTAGTAATGGACTGTTTGTGAATTAATAAAGTCCTTGACTAGGAGCACTCGTAGTGTTCATGGAAGAGAACAATATATTTTTTCTCTTGGTTCCATAACTTTTTCTAGATGAACTTCATCAAAATATTCCTGGAGCTTGAAATCCATGGTTGCTCTCCCTGAATCCAATTCTGCAAGTCTGAATAAGTGAAATGATTTTCATAAAGTTGAAATAAACTCATTAACTTCATCAGTGAAGGTGTGAAAGGCTGCAGTCTTACTTTTCCCAGCCAAGTGGGTTGTCTATAATAAAACACCTATCACTTCAGGGATTTTAAATTAGCAAGCCATCTGGCAGAATTAAAAAAATAATAATAATGGGGACAGCATTACTCATGAGAGAGGGCTTGAGTCTGACTCAGAGGGTTAAACAAGCATTGAGAATGATCTGGTTATATGTATATATATGTATTTTTTTTTAAGTTAAATTTCCACTTCTTATTAAAATATCATGCCTCTGGGGGGTCACATTTTGTAATAGATTTCTGTGTTGTAAAATAAAAATATGTATGTAAAAATGCAATTAACTGTTAATTAGATGTAAGCTTCATTGTTTAGTTCAGGTCTAGATAATACCATGTGCAGGTCTCACTGTTCATATTCATTCTTTACCATGAGGTGTCTGTTAAAGGCCAATAATGTGCTGTTAAAAATTTTTTGTCTTCAGTATTCTTTTCATATGGCTTCCCTGATGATCGACACCTATCACTGTTTAAGAAAAACAAAACAAAACAAAACCTAGTATTGGTGAGGATGAGAGGTTTCATTCACTGCCAACTAGTGGAAGAGTGATTGGTTTAGCCTTTTGGGAAAGCAATATTACGAAGAACAAAAAGTGTTTTTAACTTTTCACCTCTTAGTCTCATTGTAGACTTGCTTATATAATAATAATTACCTAATAAAACTAAAAGAAAAATCCGGATTTTGTAAAAGGAGGTCAATAAATATGGTATGTTTATAGGCTGAAATATTCTCATTTTTATGTCAGTTAGGGGGTTTGGCGGAATCTTTAAACAATGAGTAAAGGGGCAGGGGACAAGTTTATTTGAGCTTCACATTCACAAAGGGCCTGAAATTCAGACTTTTCACTTTATATGCACATAGCATAAATATAGTCACAGATGCATATTAACAGAATTGAAATACAAGCATACTTCAAAAAGTTCATGGAAAGATTTGAATTATCCTTTAATTCTATTTGTCCACAAAATTTACGATGTACCGTCATATACATAGAAATACATATATACCTTAAAATTTTAAACTTGTATCACGCTACCTGATGGAAATTCTTGAAGGGTAGGCTCCTGAGTAATATTTATATATACTTCTGTAATATCTTAATTTTCTAAAATGAATATATATGACTTTATAAATAGGAAAACAAGCAATAAGTGCTGTATTAATAAAACACTGAGGAGACAAGCAACTCATACAATTGTTTTGCTCGGTTTATTTTAATTTGGTACATGAAGCACAGCAATGTAGGACATCTAATAATAAGCATCTTAACACAAATGACAGATGGACTTTTCCCCAACACTAAAATTCTTTCTAGATGTTCAACTTACATAATATAAAACTCTTTTTAATGCTGCTGAATCATTGTACCTAGCTATTCTTCATCTTATTTGTCTTCCCTGACACCTGAGCTAGTAGTTATATGTAATCATCATATATACATATCCTTGTTATTCAAAGTTATATCATAATTGCCTGAGTTCTCCCATAAATAGAAAATGAGACACAAGTTTAGGTACAATTTTATTTGGGAGTTCATTCTAGAATGTTGAAGTGAGGGAACAGGGAAAATGTGACAGAAAGTGGGAAAAGCCAAAGAAAAGTACATTACAGAGGTCCTGATTGTAGGTAACAGGGGCTCAACTTTTCCAGGACCTCTGATAATTATGTGGGATGCCTCCAAACAGTGTTCACACAGAAGATGGCTAGAGTACTTATGCATTAGATCCCAACCCCTCTGGCATTAACAGCCTTGCAATGCCAGGTGATGCCTGTCATATGAGCTGAGTGGGCTTCTGCATCTTCTGCAAAAATTATAATATAGAAATGCAATGAGACGTTTGGCTGATTCTCAAAGAGTGGTGCTGTCCACACGCCCAGAGTTTTCACCACCATTACAACTGAAATTAGGAGTGGAATAAGAAGATGTATTGGGCCAGCAAAAGCATTTGCTTCAAGCTACTGTTACACCTCTCAGATCTACTTGTAACCCACATTAATTACACTATGTCAATTACTCTTCAAAGTGGTTGTCAACCACATTCTCTTAATAAGACTCGGGAATTAGGGCTAATGAGACAAAGTGTACTTATTCATTGTGCAGCTTTCCCTGAGATGATAAATAAAGTTTCTTATCTCTACCCTCCACCACCCATTCTAGATTGCTCTCACCTTTGTCCAATCAGTAGCTGGTCTTGATAATTGTCTACTCAGATAATGGAAACCTTTCCTGAGGAGTCTGAGACTTGGGTTACCTTTTTCTTATTAATTCCTGGTTGATAGAGAAATGCTCGACTAGGTCTCCATATTCTAGGAAGAATGATTCAGACCTTTATTCCTGAGGGGTCTAAGCATGTGGTTGTTTGTTTTTGTCAAGCTATAGAAAATGCAGTTTTCCATTCACTCTTTTCAGGCATGGAAACTCCAAAACATGCTTCAATAAACCTATAAGATCCTGACACACTCCTCCTCAATCTGATTACGTAGAAGTGAGTCTAGCTCCTCATAACAAATGGAGTTAATTTCCCCTCACTAGCAGAGTAACTCTTTTCTTTATCTGCTGGTCTACTGACATAAAATGCCCCAAGTGACCGTGCACCTGTCATAGTTTCAGTTTCAGTGAAAATGTCACTATGTCCAGTGGTGGAAGTGTACCTCTCCTGGGAAATAAGGACTTCTACTTCGCAGAGACTGAATTTGTAAGAATCAGAAAGACACATTCTGTAGGTGAATCTCTGAGAGTAATGGCAAAAAAGACTTAATTCTGCATGTATCCCTTGATTCCGAGACCACCCATATATTACGACTATTTAGGACACAACAGTAGTGAGTCAGTGCTTTCCTACACAATAGAGAACTGCATCACAGAACTTCAGGTTTTCATCTTCAAGCTGGCACCTTAGGTGAGCTTTATAAAGATCATTACAAAATTTTAGCTACCACCTGGTGATACAATGTATTGTAGGTCTAGTGGATCCCATGGTCATGTAGTCATTGCTACACATCCTTTGCCACAAAATGGACAGTCTATTGATAGTACTCCCAGGAGGTGGGTACTAAATTATTTTTTGAAGGGATCGAGGCAGCACATGTTTATAATCCCATCAGTAGGTTACTCAAACTCTCTGAACTCTGCATGAACAGCTATCATGATCTCTTCCAATTTACCTTTCCAAACTGAACTCCCCCTACTCTGATTTATCCATTGACTTTTTTCCCCCAGCCATACCATAACACATTATTTTGCAGGTATACATCCCAATTTTTAAAGATTCTGGGGTCCTTTGTTCATGTTGTTTCCTTTATTTGGAGTGCCTTTCCCTTCAACTGCACATGGTAAAATCAAATACATGTTTCACGGACTGGTGAAATGCTCTCTCACTTATCAAGCCTTTGCTATTCCCTCTTTCTCACACCATTCTTCTTTATCATACCACAAACCTCTTCACACCAAACTGCAATATTTCTCTCCTCTGAAAATCCATTACCCATCATCTATATCTCTGTAATACTGCCTCCTATAACTGTTGTCTTAGTCCATTTTGTGTTGCTATGACAGAATACCATAGACTAATTAATAAAAAAAAAAGGAATTTATTTTCATAATTCTGGAGGCTGAGAAGTCCAAGAGCATGATGCTGGCACGTGGCTAGGGGCCTTTGTGCTGCACCATCCCACGGCAGAAGGCAGAAGAGCAAGTGAGTGTGCAAGACAAAGGGAGGAAATAGGGTCAGACTCGTTCTTCTACAAGGAGCCCAGTCCCATGATAACTTACCCACTCCTATGATAATGGCATTAATCCATTTATGAGGTGAAGTCTTCATGACCTAATCACCTCTTAAAGGTTTTATTTGTTAATGCCATTATAATGGCTATTAAATTTCCACTTGAGTTTTGGAGGTGACAACAGATCATAGCATCTGTTATTTGTGTATGCCAATGAAAACTGTGGCCCATGGTTCAGTCTCTGAGTATTGCTTAATGAAGTACTTACTTCTCTTATGACTCCTCTTTTCTCCTGATTTTGTATTGTGAACCCCCAAAGAACAGCAAATATCTCTTTCAGGGGAATGTAGTTGGTGGAAGAACAAAGAGCAATTGCATAAATGTTGTGCCATCATGATGTCCTACTCCTATCTCTCCTTAATTAGGAGATTAACTTCTTGAGTTTAGGAGCCATTTCTAATTGATAACACTGTTATCCTTAGAGCATTGTCTGACACTTATTAGGGACTCAGTAAATAACTGAGCAAATGAATTATGCATATAATAGTTATCTCACAGTGGAATTGAGAAAATAAAAAAATAAACAATTTAAAAATATGTTACAAAGTATTATTATTGTTGTTATTTACTATGTCCAAACAGCTTGTTTTATTGAAGAGGGATACAAAGAGTAAACAATGTGAGCAAGATGTTTGGGACCTGAAGTTAGAATGAACATCCTCCTTTCCACATATTTGTCTTCTGAAAAATTAAAAAAATATTTTTAGGACAGCCAGTTAGCTCAGTTGGTTAGGGCATGGCACTAGTAACACCAAGATCCAGGTTTCAATCCCTGTACCAGCCAGCTGCCAAAAATATATATATATTATTTAAATATATTTTATTTAAAAAAATAAAATATTTTTTTGAAAAAGCAATGGTTAATGGGGGTAAGAGAAAGAAGACATCAATGCAAGACCACAGTGGTAATGAGGCCGTGTGTGTACTGGGATGGTCATGAGGCAGTGGCTGTACAAAGGATGTAAGCGCATGTCTCCCTTCTATGCAAATAAATGTAAATATAGAGATGTATTATTTATCATTTCTTTTAGTCTTTCTATATTTTCTGCTCCATTCCTCTTGCTTCTATCATCTAATGATGAAGGTAAGTAGATGGGGTCTGAATAAGACATCTCCAAATTGCAACAGACCCACATAAACTGACTTCTAGACCTTCTGAACTATTAACGGATTCATATATTTGCTGTGTATTTGGAGTCCTTCATTTATTCCAGATTGATTTGAAATATTGTGTTTTTTATTATCTGCTTACCTTTAGAGTCGTGATTCATCATTGCCCATCTTCACTGTTGTTAGGTCAAATGTAATGGTGCAGAATATAATGCTAGTAACCATTTGCTTCTTCCTTATAATTAGAGTCCATTCTAGAGGCTTCTAGACAGTACTTTAGAGCATTAACAGATCTTCTCTCCAAATGTAGAAGATTGGCTTCAGCTAGGTGCTTTTTTTTTTTTCAGTATATCCTAGACTTAGTGCTCTATATCATTTATTAATCTTTTGTAAATCCCATGCTATTCAGAGAAAGTATAATAATTTTCTTTATATTAAGATATTAATGTTAGTTGCATTGAATTTACTATATTTATTAAATTATGACATTTCTATAGTAAGCATTATGGTATATTCTAGACACAGTTCCTAGGGCTTAGATACAATAAACAAAATCGATAGGTATGGTATTTTCTGACGAGAGAAAAAACAAAACAAGAAGACAATCAAATAGCTAAAATAATTATAAATCGTGATTGATGCCATAAAAGAAGTAAATAACTGGCTGAAATAGAAAATAAAAGGGAAAGAATGGAATTGGGAAAGGCTTCTACTTTAGATGGGGTAATTGAGGAAGGCTTTCCTGATAAGGTGACATTTAAACTGAGACTAAAAAATAGCAAAGGAATGAGCCATTTGAAGAGATAAAGGAAATGGTACTGATTTATACTGAATGTCTGGAAGAAGAGAGAAAGTGCAGGAGGAGACTAGAGAGGAAAGCAGAAAAGAGATCATGCGGGGCCCTACTAGTCACGGAGAAGAGTTTTACTATTGTCGTGAGTAAAAGAAAAATGATTATAGAGTTTTAAACACTCACATAATTATATTTATTATATCTAAAGAAGGTGGCCTTTGTTATATAGAGCATCTTGGGGGTAAAGGCAAGCAATGAAGAGGGGAAACCATCTAGGAAGCTGTCATCATGGATGAAGAAAGAAATGAAAGTATCCTGGACAAGGATGGTGGCAGTGCACACAGAAGTAGGAGGATTCTAGAACCCATTTATAGAAAGAAATGAAAAACTTTACTAACTGTGCAGAAATTAGAAGGGAAAAAAAAATCTGACTTGTTATAGGGAATGATTTTGCACTTGTGTGGAAGAGAGTATTATTGTTCAAAATTATGTTCTTAAGAGGATTCTACTTCCCCACTCCATTGTCATGTGTATTGATCATGCCACTTGCTTTGAGTATTGACATGTGAGGATAAGTTTTGTATGTTCCTTCTGAGCAAAAGTGTAAAGAGCCATTTTATGTCTCCACCTTTGCTCTTTCTCTCTGCCTGAAGAACATTTGTCTCAAACAGGGGCCCTCCTCTTGTCTGGATCCTGAAATGAAGAAGACTTGTGTGGCAGAGGCACAGTTAACCCACAACCAATGTGTCATTGAGTGGGGAATAAGCCACCAAGATTTGAGGCTTATTTGTTATTGTAGCATAATTAGTGACTGAAACAATGTGAAACTATTCAAAACTCACATTTGAAGTATTTTGTCCCTTCCAATTATATCTATTACTTGATGTTTTTCTGTTCCTATTAGATATTGTATAGCTCCAGTAAACCTTTGGAAGATCAACAGATCTAATCCTCTTCCAATTTTTTCAGTATCCAATTTATTAGTATTTGGGTATCTAATTCATAGTAATTCTCATGGTTCTATCTTTATGTGGCAAAACATCACAAAACAGGGAAAATTTAGACTTTCCTAATTTAGACTAGTGTAAGAATAAATTAAATTGTTATGGTAACATAAACCACTTAGGAGAATTCACTGATGCTGTATTAGTTTTGATGTCATGTAACTTAACTACCATGTTTATTACATCTTTATATTCACTCTTCCTAGAATGTATGGAACATTGGGTTTGAAGGGGATTAGGATATGCCACCCCAGAATATACAACTTTGGCATAAGAATTGCAATTCAGAAGCAGCAAACCCAGAAAGAGCTATTTGCCTTCTCCCCAACTAGCTAAAATCAGGATATAATTTTCCTTTTCTAAAGATGTCTTCCCTCTCCTCTTCCATACCAGGTAAAGGAAAATAACCATTATCACTGGAGATGGAAAGTTGGCACCAAGACTGGTCTGAACAAACAAACCTCACTTAAATAACCCTTACATTTTATCTTAGTACCTTTGGGAGGCTATAATAAAATACTACACACTAGGTGGGCTTTGAACAACAGAAATTTATTTCTTAAAGTTCTAGAGGCTGGGAAGTCTGAGATCAAGGTGTCAGCAGATTTGGTGTCTGGTGAGGGCCCATTTCTGGTTCATAGAAGGCATCTTTTTGCTTTGTTCTCACATAGCAGAAGAGACCAACAAACTCTTTCGAGCCTCTTTTATAAGGTCACTAATCCCATTCATGAGGACTCTGCCCTTATGACTTAACCATTTCCCAAAAGGCTCCACCTCCTAATACCACCATCTTGGGGGTTAGGATTACAACATTTGAATTTTGGGGGAATACAAACAATCAGATCACAGCACTTTTCATTAGTTTCTCTCATATATTTACCTTCTTATAATTTGCCACCCTTAGAAGCCCAAAGCCCTTTTCCTTTGTCTTGTCATTTCTCCAGAAATATATCACCCTTTGTTAAGATGGTACATAAGTCCCAAATTTTAACCACCCCTGTGAGTGATGCATCACTGAGTTCTCCCATGTGTATACATGGTGTATGTATATATAAACTCTTTTTTTCCCTCCTGCTAATCTGTCTTTTGTCAATCTAATTTGCAGGACCTTGTTAAAGCACAGAGTGGATAGAGAAAAGAAGTTTTTTTCCCCTCCCAAACAGGTTCAAATGTAATAATAGAACATTATTATTAATGGGTTATGTCTCAGACACAATTCTTATGCACTCGTCATATACAGATATATCTTTTTTGCACAACTAAGTTTATCTCTGAGCTTTTCACTTGTATTTCATTTACAGCATATGGAGAGAATTATGAAGGATGAAACAAATCCTTAATCACCAGTTTCACATTACAGAAGGAAGCTTTAAAAGTTGAAAGAGAGAATCATTTTTATGATGTTTTATTTTCTAAAGATACAGATGATTATTCTGAAGATCATTACCTGGAGAGCATCACAGGAAATTATTATTTGGTATTGATTTGTTACTGCCTGGCTCTTTAGTGAGATGTTAACAGTTAAAATTTATAGATAATTTTTTTCTGCTCTGGGTATACAAATACATCTTGTTGAAGCTAATTAGTTAATTGATGTGGAAGAATTTTTTTGATTTGTTTCTTCCCATAGTTTACCAATCTTCTCTTTTCTTGATCATTGCAGTTTTTTTCTTCTATTCTTTTTCATTAATAAAGAACATAAATGTTTTCCTTTAGATGGCAAAGCAAATGTTGTATTTCTATCAACTATGGCTATTAATTGTCTCAGATGTTATATTATTTCTCTGTGATCTTTTTCTAATATGAAACCAAATAGGGAAATTGAGGCAATTTTGTTTACTGAAAGGAAGCTGGATATTTAAATTCTCTCTTCTCTTTGATTTGCAAATTTAGGCATGCCAGGTAACTTCTCTCTGTTTCATTTGTTTCATCTAAAAGTAAAATATTTTTATTTATCTCATATAAAAATAAGATGAATGAGATACATGACATTATATCTTTTTAGCATCGGCCAAAGACACAAGGATAAAAGCCACAAGTTTATTAGATAGAATGACCATTTCTAACTGATCACAATAGTTCACTGATGTACACTTGCTACATATTTTATACATGCACAATTCCGTAACGCATTAAAGTTTCCCGTTCTGAATTCAGTTTTAATGAAAGATAAATTTAAAATACCAGTATTAATTAGAAACATCACATTAGAAGGCGTACATCTATGGTTAGTGTTTTCTTTAATTTTAGATTAGGAGATCTATCTTCATCTTCAAATTAAAATAAGACTCAAACATCTTGCCTCTTTGTTTTCCAGTTACAAAACAAAGTTCTTCAGATGAGAATTGAAAGACAGGATATTAAGAAGATTAAGGAGATGTTTAATAAAATTTATCCTTAACTTCACGGATTTTAAATCTCTCATTTTAGATACTGACAATATTTCACTATCTGTGCCCCAGGGTCATGCTCTCCAACATCCTATTATATCTTTGCAGACTACATTTAAAATAAAAATAACTTTCCTGAACCAAGCTTAGAAGTAGGCACCTAGAAAGTCGACAGAGCAACCTCCCTCCACCCTATTTTATTCATCTCTGGCTCTTGCTCCTTGACAGAGGTCACTTATTTATCAGGTAAAAATGTAATTGTCAAGCTAGTTCCATGGATTTTTTCCCCCCACTTCTGTGTCTTGTTTCATGGCCTGGGACAGCCCCTGGGCCCATGACAGATTCAGATCTTATCTCCATTCTTTTCATGGCCTTCAGGAGATTTTGGTGATTCAAGTTGGGATAAGACATTTTCAGTCAGACTTTTATAAACTTTCACTTCTGACAAGCTGGGGCGATGATTTTCATAAGTATGCTTCAGTGCCCAACCATATTTTCGCAAGGTACAAGATGAATTTCAGAAAACCTTCTTTAGGTTTCTAAGTAATGTGACTTCATTTCTTTCTCAGGACATACAGAAAATAATCTCCCATTTTGTTTTAGAGTCATTGCTGGAAAGCAACTCACAGCTTAATTAATTTCTCACATAGCTTTAAAATGTGAAGAAGTCTAATCACTCCCAATTGTCTGTGTTGCCTCAGGGGGCGTAGCAGGGATTGAAAGGAAATAGTCACAGGTGATGTATTCATTTAGAACTCTCTGTCACCTCAGTTGCCCCAGGCATATATCCTGCTGGTTTAGAGTAATAAAGAGTTTCTCCAACAGCGTGTTCTTCTTCTTTTCGGGGGGAGGGTGGTCAGGGATTGAAAGGAAATAGTCACAGGTGATGTATTCATTTAGAACTCTCTGTCACCTCAGTCGCCCCAGGCATATATCCTGCTGGTTTAGAGTAATAAAGAGTTTCTCCAACAGCGTGTTCTTCTTCTTTTCGGGGGGAGGGTGGTGAGTATCCTCAAAAACAAGAAATGAACTCTGTTGATTAATGGCTAATTCTAGTAGGTGAACAAATTCAATCGTTTTCTCTCTTCTGAGGGCAAATGAGAGTGTTATCTAAACAACCACTTATTAATTTCATCATTACAGGTAATAAGATGAAAATATGATAATCATAATTTCACCCTTTCTCAAGTTATATTTCTTCTTGATTTGGATTCATCTATGTATTTAATCATTTTATTTTTTAAAAAGGAAGGTATACTAATATCATGGATATAGCAATCAGCATCTTAATAGGTTAGAACTGTGTTAAATTGAATCTCATATTTTAGCTTTCTCATAGAAATAAATGTAAAAAACTATAATTATATCCAAAACCTACTGTATGTGTATAGATGAAGAAGATATAGTTTAATAGAATCCCATATAAATATGAGCTAGGTTTCCTTGATCATAAGTAGTACAATGTGATATGGACTAAGAGGCCAGTGTGACCTTAAGCTTCGTTAATAGCAGTGGAGTGCCCAGAAGAAAGGACGTGATAGTTCAGCTGCTCTCTGGGCGTCTAAGGAATTCTGCCTTACTCTGGAGACACATTTTTTCCCCTCTTAAGTGATCAAAATAGGAGATGACTTTAAATAAAATAATTATTACATATTTAAAAAGTATTAAAATGTAAAAAAGAATATTCATGGGATGAAGATGGGGTAAAAGGAATATTATAGTTTATTTGCTTGAAAGATTAGTTAAGCGATGAATACATTTCATTCTTATCCTGCTATCCCATATTTCTCATGTCAAAATTTTATTTAACTCAATTTACATTTATTGAGTCTTTACTCTGTTTCTGGAAAAATAATGGTATTGAGAACCAGAAATGGATTCCAATTCTGGCCCTTTCATTCAGTGTTATGTGACCCTGGGCAAATATTTCATCTTTCTGAGTTGCAATATTCTAAGCTATAACGTGACAATGATCAAACCTATATCACAGGGTGTTGCCAAGTATTAAATTGGGTATGAAATGTAACAAAGCCCAGCTCACAGCAGCCATTTGATATATTGTTTTGAATATTGTTAGCATTAGTATCCAGTATATGTAGTAGGTTCCCAATAGAATAAATTTGGACCAGAACTAAAATTGCTGATGTATTTCTATTTAAATAAGCAGTAACTTTTTTTTACCATATTTTTATTGGCCCTTAAACTTTTTTTAGTTCACAGATGCCTTGGACATTCTGATAGAACCTGTGAGTTCCCTCTCTGTACATGGGCAAACACAAACACATGCACAACAGTTTGTTAAATATTTCTGGAGATAGATTGTCTCATAAAGTCCTTCCCTTAGTTCATGTCTTTAATAAATAAAAGTTAAATTAAATTGGTAAAACTAGATATTTCACAGAGAAGGGCAAGAAATGTTCTTCAATTGAAAAACATACTCAACAATCATATCTGTTGGGAATGCTAATATTGTCCTTCCTATATCTTTTAGTAATGATGTGATAAAGACAAAAGATAAGAGATTGGAGATGCTATTTCGAGTTCAATTACAAATTAGAGTTCATCAAGAAATAGCCAAAGGATTTTCTAAATAATCCATAGATATGGGATGGCATGTAAGTGAAAAATTAATCTTTGTTCATTTGCTGACATTTAGCAAATTTATTTCCAAGCATTACTTTAGGATCAATTTTAGAGTTTATGTTTTGTCAACAGAACAAGTCTTGTCACATAATTTTCTAAATCTTTACAAATCCACAGCCACTTTTGATAAACATAAAAATATTATTATTTAAAATAATATGAAATCACAAAATAACTAAATATTTGAATAGGCAATAAAATACTGACGATTTTGAAAACACTTAAATTACTTTAGCTAGCAAAGATGCCAATATGCCTCACTCCAGGCTTACTCCCCTCATGCCTCGCCCCCATTAACTCCAAAGCTTGTGTGTACTTAAATAATTTTTTTATACTTCTGGCCCAGAGGCAAGCAACAGTAAATAGCAATTAAAGTAATTATTTAAGTTATTCTAACCAACCTTTTTTCTTTGATTATCGTGGTGCCTAATGTCTTTGCTTAAGAGTCTTACTACTCCTTTTTGGTAACCAAACCTGGTCTCTGATCCCAGGGGCAGGTATGCGGCCCTAGTTGGAAGACTCATAATATATAAACTTAAAGAGACTGGTGCAATTTCTTAAATCTCTTAAAGACAGGTGGACATAATAATCCAAGCAAGTATAATTAGAATCACTCCCCTGGCTTCTTAACATGTCTGTGTATTGGAGTTGGGGTTATTGTGTACACATACGTGCATGTATAGGGGCTGGGGAATACCTCTTTTTTTTCCTTATGGTTGTAGAGTTGTATGGATATAACATCAGAGTATTTCTCCATCACACAAAATGAAGGTGCATACTGGGAAAGCAGAGATGAGAGATAGCAGAGACTATCCTGAGAGGGTTAAGTTTCAATAAGCCAGGCAAAAAAAGAGACATACCACATGTCCTTGCTCATAAGTGGGAAGAAAGAAAGAAAGAAAGAAAGAAAGAAAGAAAGAAAGAAAGAAAGAGAAAGAAAAGAAAGAAAAGAAAGAGAGAAAGAAAGACAGACCACCATTAAATGTTGAACTTTCAGAAGAGAACAGACCCATAGTTACTAGAGGTAGGAAAGGAGGAGAGGGAGTGGGATTAGGGTATAACTGGGTAAGGGACCCAAGAATTATGATTTGTAATGACAAATGTGCTAATAATATTAATTTATCACATACAGTACACAAATACTGGTAGTCAATTCTGTACCACATTAATATGTATAATCAATTATGTTTCAATCCAAAAAATAAATAAATTAAAAAAAGAGAGGAAAATGTGTAAAACTGCTTTAAATAGATTTTCTTATAATTAAGCTTAAAGAGTAAAATACGAAAGCTTGACTTTGTGATGGTAAATATAGTTAAGATTTATATTCAGTTTTTCTTTAAATAGGAAATGGTTAAATTGGTTTCGACTTAGGGTAATCAGCAAATTTCACTTTAGTAGCATGCCTTTCACATAGAAGTCAATAAGTTTGATATGATGATGATAATGATGAGGATGTTTTTAACTTGAATTTCATGAAGCATCACTTTAATCATCAATTAAAGCAAATTAGAAATGAATATAATCAATAGAACATAATAACGTAATATCATCACTTTTTTCAATATCTAGTAGCCATTTTTGGTTTGCCTACCCAGCATCCTCTCCTTTCTGGTACAAAATCTCAAATTTCCTCTGGGGAAATATCTTCCACCTATATTCAGGCAACAAGGTTTGGGAGGGGTGCTGTCCCCGACTACATTTGAGATTTAGCCTGGCCAAAAAAAGGCGTGAATTGCTACAGACATGAATTGGTTGAAAGATGAGCATTTGATCCAACTTTATCCAATCAGAGAGAATCCCAGGGCTTGTGAATAGCCACTAGGAGGAAATGCTCTCTGTGTTGCTAGACTTGAACTTGTGAGAATGTAAGCCTGAAACAACTGGCAAACATTGGTGACTACAAGAAGCCTTAGAATGTAAGCAGTATAGAGGAAATTGATAGTGTGCAATGGAAAAAGACTCGGTCCTAGTGACTCAATTTGAGGCCCAGTATCCAGCTGCACTTCAAGTCAGTTCTGAGGAAGAAATTCCTTTCACTTAACCATTTTGGGTGTGTTTTCTTCTGGAAGAAATGAGAGTCTCTACTTAAACCTATAACTGAAGTTGGGTGTTTACATTTTGTAGATGTTTATCTAATTCGTATTACTAGTTAAGTGGAAGCATAATCCTATACAATTTCATAGTCAATATTCAAAAGAGTAAACTAAATTGTGAGTTTTTGTAAACTCTTACACATAATCAGGTGGATGCACAGGTATCTGATGCATGCTCAGCACTTTACTGAGAAATGCAAAAGAAGGATGAAAGCATGATGCTGGCCATTAAGGAAGTTACAGTATATTCTGGAAGAAAAAGAATATATATTAAGCAAAGGCAAGTAATATGCTCCTTGTGTCTTGTAATTAAGTCCCCTGGTTAAACAACTCCCCCACTAGGTCTGTGCCCCTTAATTCTCGTATAAAAATTACATTTTTCATCCAGTAGGGGGCTCTGGATGGCAATTGCTTGGTCAGAGAGAACTTTGTTGTAAATTCAGACTATGGGAATAGTGATTGGACAAAGGGCTAAACCCAGAGAGATTATTATCTAGGAAAGAAAGATTATTAGCTAAGAGAGCATGGAAAGGCTTGAGCTTGATATCTATGTTAATGGATGAATAAAACAGGAGTTTGTAGGAAGAGTAGGGGCCTTTTGATAGGGAGCAAATACCAAAATGTTCCCACAGCATTTTGCATATGGCCATTCTGCAGTTTGTCTACAAGAAACTTTAGTTTCTGACATGGTTACATATTTTTTTCCTATTTCAAATGCAAGAGTAAATTATTTTTCTGAGCCTGTAATAATTTTATTCAGAATTTAGAATGAGTGGAATTAAATTGTAGTATATATTCAAATTTTTTAAGCCTCCATCTTAACTGAAATCCAATGAGTAATTAAATCTTATTGAAAAAGTCAATAGCTGAAAAACATTTACTGGACCTTATTAAGTAGGAATTTATTAAGTCAAGAAATGGGAAAAAGCATTATAAGCTTATAGAATAGCATGAAGCAACAACAACAACAAAAGGCTGATTTATGAAAATAAGAGACCTATGTTACTATATTTTAGAAATCATAAAATAATTTATGAAATAATTCTGGAAAGTTAAGTAGTGATAGCTAATGAGGAATTTTAATACTATGCTCAGGACTTTGACTTTTTTCCTTCACAAAACAGGGAATTAATTGAATATTTGGAAGGGTGGTAGTGATTTGATAAAAAGAATCTAGCTAGAATCTGAAACTTAAAATAGTAATGGGGGAAATGGAGTGGAGGATTAGGTATGAAATAGCAATGAGAGATAGTGGACTTGTGGGTTAGATATAAAAAAAGACTGTGAAGTCCTATGTGAATTAGAGCAGGGCCCGCTAGTGGAGTGTGGTAATGTAAGTGGAGGTGGTAGAACATTGGTGGTTTGGAGGTGGATTTTTCCTGAAATGATATTATTTTTCTTGTTTTTGTCTTCTGTCTTGATGAAAAATAATTTTAAACAGATGCTACTTTCCCTTAGTGTACAAGTCAGAGTTCTTTAAGTGACAGGAAGGCCCTAAAATCAATCCCCAATTCCCTCTCTGATCTCATCACTGCTTCCCCCTCTCCCTCTCTCCGTTCGAGCCACATTGAATGCCTTGCTCTTCCCTGAACATGCCAGATGTGCTCATGGCTCAGAGTTTTTGTACTTACTGATTCCTTGTGTGGGATATTTTTTTTTAGAAATCTTCATAACTTGTTTCTTCACCTCCCTTAGCTTTTTTCTGCAAATATCACTTTATTGACATTTTCCATCTGATCTAAAATCCCAACCTCCTTACCTCCCCTCCTTGCTCTATTATTTTCCTTAGTACTTATTATCTACCATATCAGGTGATTTATTTTTTTGTCTGTTTCCTCCACTAGAATGTAATTTCCATGAAGTCTGAATGTTTATTGCTGCTGTAAACTCAGCATTTAGAGTGATATCACTACAATTTTAAGTACTCAAGCATATGTTTCAAGTAAATAAAGTAATATGTTTTACAGTTTATGTAGCTGCTTGTGTGCTTTCTATTCATTTGTTATTTATGCCCCCCTCCCACCACTGCTTTGTGAATTTGACCAAACTGCTATACAGGAAAACTCTGGACACCAGATGCAACTCACCCATTCCTACCAGGCCCCGGCTGCTACAACAAGACACACATACACAGACACACACTCCAGGAAAGAGTATGAGGAAAGAAAAAAGACTTGTTATGCTGACTTAATGGCAGTGTAGATGGAAGCTATATTATATAGTGTTTTTATCCTTATTTTTCTCCTAAGTGAAAAGTATATATAGCATATTATGTCAAGTTCCACTCTGTGACGGACACTCAATTTTCATCTGACCTCCCCTTATTGATACTGACTTTTTAGATAAAGATGAAAGATTCTTGAGGTCAGGGAAGATAGAGTCTACTGAAGCTCCAAACCCCAGGGGAAGAATCACCACTGGACTCCAAAATAATCATGAAAGTCCCCTTGGCCAGTGATTGGTTTAGGAGTGGCCATGCGACCCAGTTCTGGCTAGTGAGCTGACAGTTGGAGGCGACTGAAATGGGCTTCAGAGAAAGTCCCTGCTTTGCTGATAAAGGAGTCAAGTTTAATTGGCATGGCCATTTTTGGTTCTCTGTACTTTATCCTTCATCCTTTCCCATTTGCCCTACCTAAAATGTGAATGTGACATTGGGAGGTACAGCAGTCATGAAGTGATAGACACAATGAAAGCTAATGTGCTAAGACTGACGAAGCAGAAAATCAGAAAGGCTCTTGGTCTCCGATGGTATCACGCAGTACCTGAAACAGCTCTTGGGAACACATTTCTGGATTTCTTGTCAAATGGTAAAGGTGGTGGGGAACTATTTGCATAAGTCACTGTAATTGGGTTTTCAGTATTTCTGAATACATTCCTAATTGATGTAGTAGTGAATTAGTGATTCAAATATGTTAATGTAGATAGCCAGTGTTAATACAACAGTACTATGCTACATATCTTGTTTATATGCAATAATATATTCCTTGTAAAATCCTTTATTTGATAGTGATGAGTTATATTAAGGTACTGATGAGATATTATGGAACTTTATATAAAATTTTAATTTACTGAAATGGGTTAATGGCTTACTGAGGTAAAATTATATTCAAAAGGGAGAATCTTATAGTTGATAATAACAGCTAATTGTATTGCTTACTGTTAGTAAGGTAGAGTTCTAAGTGTTTTACATTCAATATCCCATCCAATTCTCATGGTAATTCTATTAGATTGTATGAAATCAAATGCAAGTCTATGGTACTTAATATTTCTCAAACTCTCTTTGTTGTACATATATCATTTTTCCGCAAGAAAGTCTATAAATTCTACATTGTAAAACATTCTGTATCTAATAAGGTAATGTTACATAATTAATATCACTTAACACAAGACTACATCAAGATAGGCTGGTTAACAGAAGCTACTGGCACAAATTTAATATCAATACTATTACTATGTACTTTAAATGTAAACATGTAAGTCTTCCCATTATTATGACCAACAATTTTCAGGTTGATAACTCTCAAAACTATTTCCTTTATTTTTCCAAAAATGTAGTTTTAATCACTAACTTGAAGTGAATTTTGTGATAAAAGTTCATAACAAAAATAAAAATGTTGGATAATATCCTTGAATTAGAAATAATGATTAAAAGATAAGATCCAATTGAAAAAAGAAAGTAAGGAAAGAAATTTTAGTTTCTAGTCCAGCATGTAAAAGCTTGGAAGTCCTCACTCTGTCCTAACAACAAGTAAAAAGCTGAACAAACTGAAAACTCAACAACTCTTTAGATCCGTAAGAGAAGTGAGGTCACAGGGCAAACCACTGCCCCACAAAATGAAGACACCAATAGGCGAATACAGAGAATCATAATTTATGGGAGCAGAAACCCATGAGTAGCAACTTCTGCAGGAGCCAGTGCCTGGGTAGGAAAATCTGAGCTGTAATTGATGAATTGCTGGAGACTCAGTGAGAACAACTCAGGGAGTTATAAAAACTCCCGGGGGAACCAGTCATCAAAGGTCCTCAGACTTTTGTGAGATTCACCTCAAAGAGCTCTACCAGGTCTTCACAGTGAGTATGGGAGACAGATAATCCTCTCATGTGTCCAGCAGGGGAGGGGAAATGAAACCATTTTGAAATATACCACAGCATTCTGCTTTTCCTAACAAGATCTGCCCTCAGAAGAAACTGTTCAATCAAAGCCTAACCTGCCGGGATGTTAGCAGAGCCTAATTGACTTGGGGGAAGAGAAATACCCAATTCTAGTCTAACGAAGTGGGGAAAGGAGGGATAAGAAGAATGTGTGAAGTTTACAGTCCAGAGGTACAGGCTTGCTAAATACTGAGACCTAACCATAGGACTATGGAACATTTCTCCTCCCCCACGTTACTACACGTTAAGCAAGGCTTATTTACGTTAATTCCTTTCACTCAGTAAATCATGTCTAGCTATCAAGAAAACAATTCAAGACATAGTAAAAGGTAAAAAGCACAGTTTGAAGAGATAGAGCAAGCATTAAAACCAGGCTCAGATATAGCAAAAATGTGAGAATGAAAAGACTGAGAATTTAAAACAACTATGAACAACATACAAGAACAATTGGCAATTTAAGCAAAGATAAAAATTCTAAGAATCAAAAAGAAATGCTAGAGACCACAGATGCTGTAAGAGAAATAAAGAATATTTTTAGTGAGCTTATTAGTAGACAGGACATGCTGAGGATGGAATTTTTGAACTTGAGCGTATCTCAATAGAAAGTTCAACAACTGGAAAGCAAAGAGAAAAACACAGGGGGGGAAAAAAAAGCAAACCCAGAATATCCAAGAACTGTGACACCACTACAAAAGGTGTAGCATATGCATAATGGGAATTCCAGAAAAAGAATAAAGAAACAGAAGAAATACTGGAAACAACAGTCACTGAGAATTTCCCTAAATTAATGTTAGACACCAAACCACAGATTGAAATATCTCAGAGTACATGAAGCAAGATAAATGACAGAAAAACTATACCTAGGCAAAAACATGGGCAACAAATAGAAGCAGTAACAAATATGGAAGATATTAATCCAACTATATCAATAATCACTTTTAAGGTCAATGGTTTAAATGTACCAGTTAAAAGAGATTGTCAGGTAGAATAATACAACAGGACCCACTATATGTTGTCTATAAGAAACACACTTTAAATATAAAGACACATATAGATTAAAAGTTAATGAAGAAAGATATACCATGCTAACACTATTCAAAAGAAACAGAGAATCTGTATTAATTTCAGACAGCAGATTTTGTGGCAAGTTAAGTAACCAGGTGAAAAGAAGGACATCACATAATTATAAAAGTCTCAATTTTCCAATAAGACATAACAATTCTTAATGTGTATGCCTAGCAACAGCACATCGAAATATGTTAGGCAAACACTGACAGAATGGCGAGGAGAAATAGATGAAGCCTCTATTACAGATGGAGATATCAACACCCCTGTATTAGAAGTGGACAGATCCAGAAAGCAGCATGTTAATAAGGACATGGTTTACCACAATGCCATCAATCAACTGAGTGCAATAGAAATCTATACACTACTTCATCTAACAACAGCAGAATACGCATTTTTTAAAATTTCGCATGGAACTTGCATCAAAATGGACCACATTTTGGGTCATAAAACACAGCTTAACAAATTTAAAAGAATATAAATTATACAACGTCTGCTCTCAAACCACAATGGAATCAATTACTGAAAGACACCTGGAAAATTCCCAAATACTTGTATATTAAACACACTACTAAATAACATATGGGTCAAAGAAGAAACCTGAAGCAAAATTTTAAAATATTTTGAACTAAATGAAAATAAAAACAAACTTGTCAAAATTTGTGGGATGCAGCAAAACCAGTGCTCACAGTGAATCCATACCAGTGAATTCATGTTTTGTAAAAAAAAAAAAAAAAGATTTAAAATGAATCTTCTAATCTTCCACCTTTTCCACCTTAAGGAATAGAAATGAAGAGCAAATTAAGTCTAAGTGGAAAAAAAGAAATAATAAAAACTAGCAGAAATCAATAAATTTGAAAACAGGAAATAAGTTGAGAAATAGACAATTTGAAAAGGACTGCACTTATTATACCAAATCTCTACAATCTCTTTCAGAAACAGAAGCAGTGGGAATACTTAAGTTATTCTATGATGCCAGCCTTACCTTAGTACCAAAACCAGACAAAGATATTACAAGAACAGAAAACTACAGACCAATGTGTCTCATGAACATAGATACAAAATCTTCCACAAAATATTAGAAAATTGAATCCAACAATCTATAAAAAGAATTATACACCATGAAAAAAAGAATTAACAAGCTGAACTTCATTAAAATTAAAAATTTCTGCTCCATGAAAAAGAGAAGAATAAAGAGAAGCCACAGACCAAGAAAAAATATCTGTGAAGGATATACTTGATAAAGGAACATAATCCAAAATATACAAAGAATTCTTAAAACTCTATAAGAAAACAAACATCCCAATTAAAAAATTTGCCAAAGGCTTTGATTGATGCCTCACAAAAGAAGGTATACAGATGGAATATAAACATGTGAAAAGATGATCCACATCATATGTATTAAGGAAATGCAAATTAAAACAGCAATGAGATACCACTACATACCTATTAGAATGACACAAATCCAGGACACTGACAGCACAAAATGCTGGTGAAGATGCAGAGCAATAGGAACTCTCATTCATTGCTGGTGGGAATGCAAAATGGTGCAGATACTTTGGAAGACAGTTTAGTGACTTCTTACAAAACTTAACATCCTCTTCCCACAGGATCCAGCAATCACACACTTTGGTATTTACCCAAAGGGGTTGAAAACTTATATATACACAAAACCCACACATGGATGTTTATAGCAGCTTTATTTATAATTGCCAAAAGGTGGAAACAGCAAAGATGTTCTTCAGAAGGTGTGGAAAAATAAACTGATAATTCAGACAATAGAATATTATTCAGTGCTAAAAAGAAATGAGGTACTGAGCCATAAAAAATACGTGGAGCAGCTAGACGCCACAACCACCACGCAGACGGTCCGTCAGCCACTGGAGTGCATTGACACAAGGAGAGTCACCAGCAGAGAAAAAAAGGATGTCTCTCCCCACAAAGCCCATTCCAGAGTGACAGAAGAAGCATTTGCTCTATGATAATATTGGGGGCCCTGATCATACCTCTCAGCATTGGACAGGTCGTCTAGGCAACAAAGTAACAGAATAACCGTTATTCTTTCAGGAGAGAAGAAATCTAGGGTAACTAGACGGGGGATGGGGAAGGGACAGAGGGATGGGGAGAGATTGGACAAGGAGCATAAAGAATAATTACGATTTGTAACAATATATGTGCTAGTAATAACGATTTGATCAACTTATCTCAATGTTGTATATGTATAATCAATTTTGATTCAATAAAAATAAAAAAAAAAATAAAAACATACATGGAAGAAACTTAAATGCATACTACTCAGTGAAAGAAGCCAGGTAAAAAGGCTATGTACTGTATGATCCTAACTGTATGACATTCTGGAAAAGACAAAATTATGGAAAGAGTAAAATGATCATTGGTTGCCAGGGTTTAAGAGGTTGGGATGAATAGGTGGAGCACAGAGGACTTTTAGGGCAGTGAAAATACTTTGAATGATACTATTATGGTAGATACATGTCATTATAAATTCATCCAAAACCATAGAATGCATACCACCAAGAGTGAACCCTAACGTAAAAACTATGTATGGACTTTGATTGATGAGGTGTCAGTGTAGGTTCACCAATTGTAACAAACATACCACTCTGGTGGGGGATATTGATAATGGAGGAGGTTGGCATGTGTGGGGACAGGGAGTATATGGGAAATTCCTGTACCTACCTTCCTCTCAATTTTACTGTGAACCTAAAACTGCTCTAAAAAATAAAGTCTATTTTTAAAAAAAGTCAAGCAAAAGAGAGTAGTTTGGAAAGGCATTTGAGGAGGAGCTTCTGTGGTGCAGGTTCTATTTTTGAACTGTGCATATTCACTCTGTGTAAATCCACTTAGGTGTATACTCATGAAAAACTGACAAATAGTACCCTTTGTTTCAGCCATTAAAAATGAGTTGTATTTTTGGCTATGTCTGGCTTCCATTGGCATAATTAGTTATGTACATTCAGATAAAAGAATTGCCTTTTCTTGAGGGCTGGTGTTGAAAATTATGTGATTAGCATGGAATAGCATAGAAATTTAATGGTCCTTAAGAAAAAACAAGTGTAGACTTAACTTCAAAAATTTAACATGGACATTTATTAGTCACTTTATTTTAATTTAATAAGCAATACAGGTGTTTTCTTAAATATTATAGAAATATATATGCACATACTTTCTAAGAAACAGCGCAAGTCTGCAGTAAAAATTAGTGAGCAGTAAGAAATCATAATTAAAATACAGTAATAATAGAGTGAAAAGGAACATAAACAGTGCTAAATTGTATAATTCGGACAAAAAATATATTCTAATTTTATTGCACTCCTCTCTTCCCACTCCAGAAAGAATAAATAAAGCTCAGCAGACAGGAGCACTTATGATCAAGGTAAATACTGGAAAATAAATAGCACCTTTGGTCATTAAAATGATTGTCAACATTTCCAGGAAAACTAAATAGAGCATTTCTGATTTTGTAAGGAAAATAAAAATAATACGTACCACAAAGTTTAGCTGCTGTATATGCATTTGCATAGAATGTTTGACTGACAAGATAAAAATGAATTCTTCATAATGGAGTATCAATTTTAAGAAAATGCTACAGGTGATTTCTATATCCTACTTTTAAAATTAGCCAGAGAATTATTCTAATATGCATTCAGCTTGCATCATAAAATACTGTAGTATTCCTTTAATAATCTGTCTCCATCAATTCATTTCAATAAAGGAATTATTCCGTGCCTGGCACTTTGCTAAGATTAAAGTTGTTATTATAACTAAGGCAACATCCTTGTCCATAAGAAGCTCACAGTCTAATAAGAATGAGATGAATTTGAAAATATATTAAAAACTGCATGCACAATATGTATTCCCACAGAGGAATTTAACATTTGGTTTCAAATTGGTTATGCAGTGAAATTTAGAAACTAGAACAACAGAGATTTTTCCAAAACACTATGTCCTTGTAACACTGTAGTATAACTGAAAGGCAAGTGGTAAAAGATTCAGTACTCAGGCAAATTTACTTAAAAATGAAGTAGGAACGATCGTGCTGAATATACTTTAAAATAATAGATAACATAATATATTCCTGATTTAAATAAATCTATGTTATATTTAGTGGAAACAAAATATGCATTTGTATAAAAATGCCACTTCTTTCATTTTTGGCTAATCTTTTGCACATGTCTTATTTGCCATGTTCAGAACTGATATATACACAAAAATTCCAGAAACAAATAAATATTCCATGAGCAAGTCACAATCACTCTAACTACATTCATCTGTAAAAAGGCAAAAAGATGGTTCTATCTTATCTTTTTAAACTTTGACAGGCATTTAAATAAATTATTTTATACTTTATTTTTTTAAAAATGAAATAGTACAGCCACGATTTAGGTCATTTAAAAACAACCAAGTAGATCATCTTACATGTCAAGCAAAACAATCCTTCTCTTTATTTCACTATATTATTGATCATTTGTTCAATGGTCATTAAGATACCTACACAAAAGACAAATCAACTGTATTTTTTTCACTTAAAAATTATATAAATATAGCCTAAGATATATTGGCCACATGGTGCCCACCATTCCATTATGACATACTACCTCCTTTACGTAGTCCGAGTCTCAGCTTCTTGTCTTACAAATGAAAACAATAATAGTACTTATAAGCACAGTGCCTAAAATACAGTAAATGCTTAATAATTGTGAATACATAGACACACGTGCACGCACAAAAAATAAAAGATGATTTTGCAGATTAACCCCATAATCCAGTCCTTGCAGAATTCTTGAGTTAGCTACGTGTGACTGTTGACAAGAAATGTGTTACACACGTCTTAGTAGCAGCAAGTTATTGTGTATAACCGTTATCACAACAATCTCATTTTTAATATTTGTGCTAATTTAACTGTGAGATAAGATTTGTTGAAAGAATACAAGTACTAACTAGTTTTCGAAAATTCCTCAAAAATGGGAAATTATTTATTCTACGAAATATTTAATTAACACACTGGTTTAAAATATTGGGGGGGGAAGTGCTTTTACCTAAAAAGCTTCAAATCAAATGTCAATTTTAGCAAATATCTGGAAAGACCCTACTCTTTCCACATTGTAATTACTATACCTGGCTCATACCTGGTTAATGTACAAAAATCCCATTTTTGTCATCATTACAAACAAGGGGCCTTGTATTTATCAGTTCACTCAATGCAGCTACTGAGGCCTGCCTCCTGTCACAATGACAATGCAAACTTACTATATGGATGCCAGTTTGGCTGAATCTAACCAAACACATCACCAACTGCAGATGCATTTAGGGCCTTCCATTTTCATGAATGATCTTACTGTGACACACTGGTTCATCAAAGCTTTTATTAAAGTGTGTTGATATGTAAATATCCTTGATGAACTAAGCAAACACATATTGAATACAGATCACTATTTTTATGCTTATACAGGGCAAACTCCTTATAGCAAACATTCTTCCCCTATATCAGGGATCCTTTATGTAGGAGTTTTTTGGGTTTTTTTTTTTTTTTTTCTGTAAGAGAATGAAATGGGAAAAATCTAGAAAGAATATTTATCTAGATAAGATGGGAATGGAGGTAGATGTTATCTCTAACAGAAAAGAAGCTCTGGTTGCCAAACACCTGTTGTGGAGTATAGTATTTTTTAATTAGGTAGAGTAACCATTTTAAAAAACCAGGAATTTTTGAGAGTGACCTTATTCTAATAATTTTATTAACCCATCTTCAAATTCTTAGATCAAGAAGTATTGTAGGGGTGTTCTCCTCAAGTTTATAGAATGGCAGCAATTTCTTGCATGCAATTTAATAATTTAACAAACTTGTTTTGTGTGTTCTGTGTTCTGGCATTTTACCTGAGGAAATGAATGCTACTTCTAAAGTAAAATATAAACAAAAGAATAAAAGGAATTAATAGAATATTGATACAAGGTTTCTATTAATACAATATTAGTAAATATCTTTTTAATGGCTTTGATATTGCTATAACATATATTTTGCGAAATCATTCATCTCACTAGTTATTATCTCTGATTTACCCAGAATTATCTGTTGAGGCAATAAACAATTATTATTCAAATTAAGTTTGCAAACATGATTTTGCAAATCATGATTGGAGAAATATATTCATTTGAGATATAAAGGATTTATCAAGAAGGATTGAAATATGTGTTTCTAGGAAAATATTTTATTCACTCTATTAAGGTCACTATTATGAACAAGATGGCTTATGTAATGCAATGGAGGAAAAAAAGGAGTGCTAAGAGTCAAAAGACCTGGGTTCTATCTCCGACTCTGTATTTACTCAGCTGATTGGTATATGTTTAGGCAAAGCCTTTAATCTGGTCTACACTTACACTGTAAATATGTGACTATCTAACAAAACTAACTTAGGGGGTTGAGAAGATGAAGTGAATTAATTAAATACATCTTTTGATACATAAACATAACAAAAATACAATAGAAATCAAACTATTATTATATTAAGACTCATAAAATAAACATTTCAGTTCAAATGTGGTCTTTCATTAAATCCAGAAATATTCTTAAATTCATTAGAAATAGAAAATAGGTGGTAGAAAAATAGTCCATCGAATAGTGTGTCAGAAAGTTGTACTCTAATAAACAAGCTATATAAATCGGCTCTAATGCATAAAACTATTTTAGATGCATATGAAAGCTAAAACAAACAAACAAAAAAGACAGTAAGCATTAGTTGAAAGACTAGGCTTTAAATTCCACCCTGGTATTTATGTGGGATAAAAATCCCATTCTTTGTTCTTCTGAATATAATTTTTTATCAACTTATGCCTTAATAGAATGTCCAGTGCCAGTGTTTTCATACAGAGCTTTTCTAGCTTATTTTGCCACATTTGAATTAAAAACAAACAAAAAAGCCTGTTTTATCATGGGAAGAAGAAGTATTTGCTAAAATGTTAGTGAATTTATGATCACTGAATAATTGCTCACCTTATCAACAAGTATATATGCAAACTGAAAAACATGGAGATCATGCAAACAATGGAAGTGTAAATAAACCTTCCAAAGAAACAAAAATTCCATACTAAAAATTTCCATAATTAGGGAAAAAACGTTAAAGAAGTTTACTAGACATTATAAAAAAACAAAGACAGAAAAATAATTTTTAAAAAATTAAAGAATAAGATAGGAGGAAAGTAAAGCCACAGGGGTTTAAAATAGGAAAAATAATTTGGTCTAAAAAAAAAATCTCATATACTCCACTAAAGCCAAAAATTCTTTTTGCAATATTATTTTTGTCTTAAGTTAGAGACTTTTAAAATTATCATTCTCAATACTTTCACTCACAATTCTTTCATGATCTGCACATAAATGAATTAAGATGAAGAAAAAGCGACAGGGGAGAGAAGACTAACATAAACTAGATTGTAGGACCTTGGAAAGAGCTAAAATCTATTGCATACATACAATTGATAGCAAAGAAGAGAAAATCAGAAACATAGAAAATGAAGGGACATGAAAATCAACTACAATGTATATTGAGAAGTTAAAATAAAAACAAAAAAATACAACAAATCCAAAACAAAAAAAATGACGTGAGCTCAGCAAATTACTCATTTTTAATTGTATCAACAAAGATAACATGATTTTTGAGCATTATAATTAATTGCAGATAATTGGGCCTCTCAGCTTTTGAGTGCATTCTCAAACATGAGATCATCCCTGTGAATATACAGAAATCAATATCTAAAAAAAAAAATAAATAAAATGTGAAATGGGTAAAGTCAAGATTTTAATTTTGGTTTTTAATCTCAGTAACTTTTTTTTTTTTGTCTTTTTTCGTGACTGGCAACGGATCGCAACCCTCAGTGTTGCGCCCGTACCGGGGCGGGACCGGCTACGGGATCACAACCCTCGGTGTTGCCCCCGCTCCTCGCTCAGCCAGTGAGCGGCCGGTCTGTATGTGGGATCTGAACCCTCGGCGGGAGCGCTGCCGCGCTTCCCAAGCGGCGCACTGTAGCAGTGCGCCACCGGGCCGGCCCCTAATCTCAGTAACTTTAATGCTGTTTGGTACTGTGAACTGTTGTGGTAAGGAATCTACTTGATATTATGTGTCAGTGATGTCACTGCATTGACAGAACTACAGGATGACACACAGGTGGTGCAAGGCTGTGATGGTAAGCTTTGTTTCTCAAAGTTGTCAGGCACTTTAAGAAAATTAGAAACATTCAGGATAGTAAGTGCCAAGGATAGGTAGATCTTTTAGAATTTTTAAAATCACACTCAATTATATGATTATCTTGCATTAAAAAAAACTCAACAAAAAAATTCTTCTAGAATATAAGCACCTTCACCAACCAGGAGCCTGCATGCACAGGGGCTCCTTATTAATGAAGATGAGTGGTCAGCGCCAAAAGTATATACTGCTGGTTTCAGGAATACAGTCATTCCTGCAAATCTCCACTAGATAAGACCAGAGGCAATATGGATGACTTTGTGCAGAATGAAGTGCATTGGAATTATACTGTTTGAACAGAGGTAAGAACTACATTCTATGGACTTCGGAAGTCTACAGGGAGAAGACAGGAGCAATGCCACTTGTTCTCTCTATAGAATAAATGGACAGAGAGGAGAATGACAATACAGATGTTCAAAGAAACTTAAAAAATGAGAGTCTAGGGGAAGTTGTATTAAATGAAAATAAACGTGTACTACATAGATGAACCAAAACATTTGTATCTCATAACCTTTTTTTTTTTTTTTTTTTTTTTTTTTTTTTTTTTTTTGGTAGCTTGGGATAATCCTATAAATGGAGATAATCACCACAATTCTAAATACAATGCTCTATAGTAAGTACCTTTTACTTCACAAGTCATAAGTAGCAACCCCTATCAGAATTACTTAGCCATAAAAAATTTTTCTTCTAAATGCAATCTCAGTGAAAATATATAATGCCTGAGTCATATAAATATGCTGATATTTGTATGAGAAAAAAAGTCACATTAAAACAGTTATGGCTATTATACAATCATTACCATTATTTGAGATAATTTGCATTGGCTAGAAAAGCAGAAAATTTGAAATTGCATATTCAATTAGCAAATGCAGTCTCAAATAAACATTAAATAAACCATAATACAAATTGCAATTACTCCTAATCGGTTTATTATATAGGGTTTACATTTTTTGTTCCTGTATTTTATCTACCTTTGCTTCTATAACTTCTATTGTGAGGCAGCATGGTAGTGAACACCCAAGGGCTCTTTCTGCTTTTAGATAAACCTGAGTTTTAATTTTGGTTCTGTCACATACTATCTTCTATCTTTGGATAGTTTGCCAGTTTCTCTGTATGCCTGTTTTTGTTTTCACTCATCTGATTTACAAAGCAAATAACTTCTACCATGGCTTTGGTTTGAATATTAAACAGTATTATATAGAGTAATATTAGTTTGCTTCAATAATCATGATTTTTCATTTCATTAAAAGTCTGATATATTCTACATATGAGAGTTTTTTCTTAAGGTGTTTTGGATAAAATACAAGTTTAAACTAAGTGATCAGAATATTTCTACATGTTTATGACATCTAAATAAAATCTTATATCATACATCTTTTGGTCTTTTTTCCTGTAATCTTGTCATGCTGTACAGCAAGAAAAGGATAAGTATAAAATATCTAATTTTTAAAATGCACGTTCGATCATATCAAACCTAATTAGTTTGCGTATTCCTTAGAGTCTGTGTGAGGCCCACTGGCCCATGAGCTAGATGGTCGAGACTTGGTACCAAAGAAGTGAAATGTATGAGGCATGTGAATTAATACTGAGAAAATGTCATGTCTTCCAAGGAGAAATACACTAGAACCTGCTGACCCACAGCCTCTTAAAGGTGTGCTGATTGGGCCCAAAAAGGATCAGAAAAGAGGGTGGGGATAGGTCAGGACTAGACCACCCTAATTCTTTATTCAAACATTAGTGAAGGCATATTTAAGGTTAAATAGTGAAAAATATGGGGTGCTCTGTTAACACAAATGGGAAAATAATTTAGCTAGTGATCATGAATTATTTGAGTACCCTAATTTTTGACAATTTTCTTCTGTATAATTTCATAATGGGGAAATGGGATAGTAGGAATTTTAGTGGTATACTCTTGATATCTTGAACATCTAAAACCTGTTGTTCACTGGGGAAAGAAATATTTCAGCACTAAATGTTGCAAACACAGAAGACAACTGTATTTCCTCCTCCATTTATGTGGCTACATAATAATGAAACTTCTAGTTTGGTATTCTTTTCCCAGTCTTTGAAAGATTCTGATAAAGCAACATCTTCTAGCAAGTTGAAGGGTGGTGGGAGAGTGAACAAGAAGAATAATTTATATTACTCTGGAACAATTCTGAATCCTTTATGTGTTTATGTCACTGTTTCAAATGTGTTCTGGTTTAATTTTCAATATTTGTGTATGGGAATTAATATGTGTACATAGTTGTAATTTTATGCAGTGCTACCATCAGGTGTGACTGCATACATCATTATCACGTGCTTTGTGCAATTTTACTTCCATTTCTTTTCTAACAATTCAGAATAATCAGTGTTACAAATAAAGAGTTAATGAAGATACCCAAGAGCAGCAAAACAAATGTAAACTGGTTTTGACTTGACAAGAAACTCATCAGTAAGTAAATAAAACTTGTGGCATGGAGAAGGCCATTCAAAGGCACCCAACAGAGCATGTCTCCAGTAGCAGGTGATACAAAGGATATAGCCTCAGACCTAAAACCCCATGGTCATTACTTTGCTATTTATTTCCCCGTAGGGTCTGACATCTATATTAGTTTAAATGTGTGTTTTCAGATAATTCAAGTCATTTTTTGAAAACGTTTACAATTGTAGAGATCCTACACAATTTATGATGCTGCGTTTCTTATACTGAGCCAGAATTGAATACAAAAGCACTAATAACATAAAAATAGCTAATTCAAAAAACAAGATTGGGTGAAACTAAACTAAAAACAGCCATATACTGCCACGGTTTTCCTGATATATTTACCTATGACATTGGCACGTTATTTTACTTAATATTGGAAAAATACAAATACCTCTTCATACGCAAAAAAGCAAATGTTAAATGAAAAACTGAATTTTATACAGTTTCCTATATATAAGCCACATGCTTAAACAGTGCATAATTTTATGAATCAAATGCTTAATAATAACTATTACAAAAGTTTGGTATCGAGGTGCAATCTCATAGGAAGTATGAATAGCACCTGCCTCTATTGCAGTAAGAAAATAAATGGTAAATTCTCTTTGACATCTTAAGAGTGACAATCACTTCAATAATCAAGCACTAAATGCTTTTTATTAATCATAACATTAACTTAAACTTCAGACTTATAGATGTAAATATTTATAATTTTAGTCATAATGCACAATTTTTCTTGTTTAAAAGTACTTTTCTCATTCGAAGTGGTATTTATAGTTTTAAAAGCATAGAACTACATATGCCTCTGTGATCAAAAGTGATTCAGATTCCCAGATGTTTTTGCATAGTTACAAAAATTAAAAACTGCTAAATTAACCTGGGATTCAATACTTCAAGCTTCTTATATCTGCAATGCCAAGTCACACATAGCCTCTGTTTCTAGAAAACTTTTTGAACAGATTCCTGGTTTAGTTACGTTCACAGGCAGCAGGAAGTCTAATCAGCAGAAGGTGAAATCATCAAGTGCTGCCATCTCTATAAGAGGGTATTTCAAAAAGTTCTTGGAAAAACAGAATTGAAAGATAATACTAACCTTCCCATGAACTTTGTGAAGTACTCTCATATGAGGCATTTTCTTTCTTTCTTTTTCTTTTTTTTTTTTTTTGACCGGTAAGGGGATCGCAACCCTCAGCACGTTGTCATCCACACCACGCTCAGCCAGTGGACTTTGTGAAGTACTCTCATATGAGGCATTTTCTTTCTTTCTTTTTCTTTTTTTTTTTTTTTTTGACCGGTAAGGGGATCGCAACCCTCAGCACGGTGTCATCCACACCACGCTCAGCCAGTGAACGCACCGGCCATCCCTATATAGGATTTGAACCTGCGGCCTTGGCGCTACCAGTGCCGCACTCTCCCGAGTGAGCCACCGGGCCAGCCCCATATGAGGCATTTTCAATGGCTGAGTAAAAGGCCTGTTTGTCGTTTGATTTTGCTTTTGCATTTTGTGGAAGGGAGATAGCTGATAGACCTTAGAGGGCTCATTAAGATCACCTGCCACTGTCAGTCAGCTATACTCAGATTACTCATAACAGTAGCCTCTGATCACTACTATGTGTTGAAAAAAATTAGAATTTGGTCTATTTATAAACCTGGCAGCTAAGATTCTAGTTTATTCTGCTTTGGTATTTCAGTATGACAATGAATCTGGATTGAAGCCTGATTAAAAGAAATCCCCAGTTATTACTTTCTGAGTTATCAACTAAAATCCTTTTAAAATCAGTGAATATAGCTCATTGCTAGGAGTCATTCAGACTTTAAATTTGATTTACATATTAGGTAAGAATTTTGAAAATGTTTATCTAATATTTCTAATGGTTCTATTCTCTAGCACCAGGTACTAATGTCCTTCCTGCCCCCTTCCCTGCAAAGAAATAATGCACATGGATTAATCAAGCTTCACAGTGCTCAGAAATAATAGTTCAAAATGGAGTTCTTTCTCTTTTCATTATCAAACTTATTTTATATATACAAACAGTTTTATAGGAGTCAGTTGCATTTTCAAGTTAAGATCATTGTCATTTTTACCCATGTGCTTGTCTTTAAAATCCACATTGTAAAGTAGCATGCAGATATAATACATTTCTTTTGTCTCCATGAATATTTTTTTACTTTAAAAAAATAAATTAATGTAGTAAAATTCTTGAATTTGGTTTTTGTTTTCCAGATACTCTGTGTACATGCAGATAAGTATGTGAGAGTATGTATGTGTGTGTGTGTATATAAGTAGGTGTGTGAGGGGAGAATTAATTTTCCTTCAATTTCATACTTTAATACAAAATAAGAATTAAAATGTGAAGAGTGCCATTTTATGGGATTAAACATACTCCTTCTAACTACTTAAAATTCATTCAAGTTTGTTTTTCTCACCAAACCAAAGGGGTATGGGATTCAGATCTCCCTATGTAACCTAGACTCGAAGTCACTGAAAGACTTTAAGATTAGTATTTTAACCACCAATCCCAGAGTCATGTATGGCAATAAACCTATTGCATGAATTCTTTATATGCATAATCTCAAATTTACCCAAATAAGTTTTTTAAAACTAATTTAAAATTTGGTATTGAGGAAAATCTAATCTCCATCGTTAATTGTGACTCCCTATTTCAACAAAGAACTTCCAAATGTTTTGAAAAACAAAAACCAAAGCAAGAACAAATTCCTAAGAAAATACATAAACACCGAAATCAGAGATGGGCTTCTTCTTAAATATTAGTTTCTCTTTCTGTGGGAGTACTCTGTGCTTTCAAAACTTTGACGTCAATGTCTTCAGACTGTTTTGATCTGCTTAAGTGTTCAGATTCTCCAGACTCGAGAGTTTGTATTTTCTTCTCCCCTCTTTGTTCCTCCTTCTTTTCCTTTGCAAGTAACCTATAGTTTATAGCATTGCCAATGAACAGCCACACACTTGCTGTTACCACAACAGCCCCACAGGCTAGATACATGTATTTATACTCTCCAGTTACATCCACCAATTTACCTAAGAAACAAACAAACAAAAAAATCTTTTAAGGTGGCATAATAAAACATTCATAAAATAATAAAATTTTCAAGTAAATTCTTCCACAAAGCATGTAACTCTTAATTAAATCATAAAAAGACTTTAACAAAGAGAAATATTCTAGATTATAACTTCTATATATGCTTATTAAAGGCATGTATAGGCATTTATAGCATTATATTACCAGTACATTAAATTTACTGAAAATTATTTTCCCAATAAAAATGTACAATCAAGACAAATTATGTATATATCTGTTTGTGTGTGTATTCATAAATACATACACGTGTGAGGTATATTTTATATTTACACATGTAGATATAGTGATATTTATCTATTTACTTACTGCATATGTATGGAGATTGCTTCATATTTTCCATGATTCTTTTTCTCTTCCATAAAGAGGAAAAAATTACATTCTTTAGGAAAGACCCAAAGGCTCTTACATGGTTCCTGACAGGGCCTAATATTTACTAAAGGGTTTTTTTATTAACCTGACTTGATTTTTTCTTTCATCCCACCATGCATAGTGAAATAAAATCTCTGTTGATATTTAGAATTTTGTTGCTAATGAACAGACTCTAAAACTCATTTAGTCAAGCTAATTCAGTATGAATAGATAAGCCAATCGTGCTTGTCTTATATAACAAAATCAACTGGCTGATAAATAACAAAATCTACTGCTTTCACTGTTTTTGACAAATGTTTTGGTGCTATAGTATATCTATGTTGAAAGATATATCACTTAAAACATCTGTGCTTGATACCAGAGAACAGCCCTGGGGACATAAAAAACCACAACTATACTTCTGAGGTCTTACAGCCAACTTTGCTGTGTTCCTCACTAAGTGAAAAAGTGAAAGACAAAAGGTCAATGATGGCATTAAGATCAATAAATTAAACATGAGTTTTCACACTTTCAAAATGATTCTTTGATGTAATGTAGAAAGTAGTTTAAAACTGACTAGATACTTGGAAACATTTATATTTAGACTGGCAGTTACTCTGACCATTAGAAGGCAGGCCAAGAGTCTAGATGAATACTTAAGTACAGTATTAACCAAAACAATATAGAGTGGGTGCTGGAAAAGACTGGCCCACAAAAAGAATTTGATATTTATAATATTTAAAGTCTAAGACTAAACAAAGTCTTAACTTAAAAAATGCACTTATATATGTTTGTTCAAGTCATAGGTACAGATAGCAGAATTTACTTCTAAAAGTATTCACAACTGTAATTCAAAAGGAAACCATAAAATAATCAGAAGGAAGTCCAACAAAAATCTAATGCTTCTGTGATGACTATTTTACCTGTTTTTCTTTTCTTTTTTTCTAAAGATCAGACCAGCTTCTCAATTTGTGGGGTCCTTTTCTGGTGCTGTCCTAAACATGTATGTACTTTTCTTACTAGGTAATTTAGTGTAGACACTTTCAGAAGCATTTTTGGAAATATTTCAGATCTTAAAATCTAAATATAATCTTTATAATTTACAAATATGAAACATAAGCATCTGGTTAGAAAAACAAACTTGAATGAATTTTCCTTCATTCCTGCATTCTGCATATGTGGAATATATAATATCTGTGTGTGTGTGTGTGTGTGTGTGTGTGTTCATATATATATTACTATTGGTGATTTTATAATATTATCCCCTCCTTAGGCATTGAACAGGCTCCAAATTAATGTAACCATTGTACTCTAATTGAAAAAATATTCTATCTTTTTTGCAAGCATTATTTTACATTTTTGACTCATTTTAATACAAACAGAAGAAAAATATGTTCACCAATGATAAAATAAAGAAAAAGTGGCATTTTATTTTTATGATATGTTTTATAAGCACAATAGAACTCATATTGATAAAAATCCTAAAAATTAAGCTATCGGTTATCCACCTAACTTAAATTCATAACTTTATAGGTTAAGGCTCTGAAACAAATTTAGGTCTAAAATTGACTATGAAGTTTTAAAATACCTAACAAAACCTAAAAGTAACATCCTCACAGTCTTGCAGGCTATTAGTATTATTACAAACCACATGGATTTTTCAGGCTATTAGTATTAGTACTTAAAGAAAGTCTTAGTTAATGGGTGTTAATTTTACACATTTTACTTTCCTTGATAAGAAATATTCTTACCAGCAAGAGGAGGGCCCAGAAGAACGGGGCCACATTCTACAATTGTGACAAGTCCCACAGCACTGGAAAACCTTTGAGCACCGACAAGGTCCATGAGAGTTTCAAAGAGGACACTGCTAACACTCCCAAATCCAAGGCCAAAAAATACAGCATATAGCACCAGGCTTGTGTAGTTCTGTGCCAGTGGACACAAGAGATGACATACTCCATTGAACATGACTGCAAAACTGAAGAAGTACTGGATTCGGGGTCGGATATATTTGGAGTTTGCAATGAATCCTACAGAAGGCCTAGCAAACATATCAACAAAAGCCATAACTGACAGCAAGAAAGCTGCAGAATACTCATCGATTCCCTTATCTTTAGCATATGGAGCCAAGAATATAACGGGGGCAAAAAATCCTAGAAACATAATGACATTTCCAGATAGGTATATCAGAAATCCCCTGTGCTTAAAAAGGGAGAAATCTAAATACTTATTAACTTTTTCCCATATTGTTTTCTTCTCATGGGTTTTCTTCACATCTGAATCTTCCGCTCTTATGCCAGTCTTCTTTTTAGACTTAGAAGTAGTTTGTGTGGGTCCAAGGGGTCTCATTAGTGACGCAGCTACACAGCAATTCAAAAGTATACCTCCCAAAATCAAGAAACTTCCCTTCCAGCCATAAGTATTAAATAGGAACTGATTGAAAGGAGCCAATGAACTTAAGAAAACAGGGCTTCCTGCCATGGCCAATCCATTTGCAATGGGTCGTTTCTTATAGAAGTATTTGCCAATTATTGTTAAGGCCGGTTGCAGGTTGAAGGCTAAACCTAAACCTTAAAAGAACAAAATAAAAGGGAAAAAGAAACACAAACACATTACGTCTCTCACAAAATCAATTACTTTTCAAAATGCACATTCAAGTGGGTAAGTTGGAACTAAAAATGCAACAGCAGATAGTAATTTTTGATGATTATAAACATAAAAGTAATTGTGCAAAACCAAAAAGTTGTCAGAATTGGACACTGATATGACAGCTTCATATTCCTTTCATCTTAAAGCACAGAAATAAAACCAATAACTTCAACTGATGTATCAATAATCATAGAAAAGGTTGAAACTAGGATAAAATTGCTAGTTCTTAATTAAAATCACTTAATTCCACAGATAAATTAATCCCTTCCTCTTACTATGTATTATTATATATACATACGTACGCACATATAGAATTGATTGCTTCCTTGTGAAAAAAGTTCAGTTTAAAAATGTGAGTAGTTTCCTTTCAAGCTCGAAGGAATGTGAGCAGACTAAAAGGGTCATAATTTGTAACAGTCTCATGTTTTTCCCACAGATATTTATTTCAATACCTTGCAAATAATAAAAAGAGTAATAAAGGTATGCCATTAATTTCATGTTCTATATCCCTCACATTCCACATTTAATGTATATAGGTGCACATGTGTGCTCACTTAAAAAAATGTTTTTGCTCGAAGCATAGTTTTATTTCAGAGATTAAAGCAGATTGCTTAGATGAGCCAAAGTTCCCACTGTCTAGGAAACTCTTTGGCAGTGAGTATCACTTCTGAGAAATGAATTACCACTTGTAGTACAGCAAGGTACTATTTGACAATAGTAATGAATAAGGTTCTTCAAAAAGTATGTAAAATTGATTCATATAATCTACATCTTTTTTCCACTTAGCCTAGACATTCTTCTGTATTAATTTATGGGCTAGCAAGGTAAGAATTCTTCTATATTTGCTAATTTACCTAAATTGAGACAGAAGGAAAGGGGTGGACAAAGGAGTATAAAACTATGCTATCTACCCTACATCAATCATTGTGCAATACATGCATGTCCTGAAACAATACAATGTATCCCACAAAAGTCAATATAAATAAAATTAGAAAAACAAGCAATAAAGTGGTTAAGTATTCAGGTGCTGGAACACACAGGTCTGAGTACAAATACTTACTCCAACCTTTTGATACAAACATTTTCTATGAGTAGGACAGACCCTAAAAACTGACAGGAAGGAAACAAGAACATGTTTTGGAGAGTAACAGAACAGCATGCTCTCTAACTCTACTTTGGCCATACTGTGACATATGTAGAATAATTGTAATTAGATCCAATTTAAAAATAATAAGACTGACCAGTCTATGGTCAGGTAGATCATAAGTAGAAGAACCCAAACTAAACCCAGGTATTGTGTTCCAAAGTGCAAGTTTCTCTATCTTACATCATTTCCTCCCTATTCATGACCTGGAACTTTTGCTTTCAGATATTTAATACAGGTTTTCATCAGGAGATAGGTGCCATCTAGTTTCCATTCTGTCATGGCAAAATGAACATAAGATTTGAAATCAATAGATCTGAATCTGCCTCAACTAGTTACATATTTTGTACTACTGGGCAAAACACTTAGGCTTTCTGAGCTCTAATTCACTTGAAAACAAACAAACAAAAAAAAGAGTTTTGCCAAAATCAAGTAAGTGCTAGAACTGTAAGATGTTATATAAATGACATTGTGATTGTTATTATTTGCCAAAATTTATGTCCAAAATGCTGGGTACTCTGTAATATTTTTTTACATTAATCATTCCAATAACTTCCTAAGAAAAGATTTATTATTTCCCCCTTTTATAGACAAAGAAACTGAGGCATAAGGAGGCTAATTTACCCGTGATCACACAGATAGCATGTGCTGAGTCAGGTTTAAAAAGATAGATCTGTCTGCTTTCAGAAACCAAATTTGGAGTATTGGCTGATATGACTTAAGGTAAATCTCTCATAGGTATATTTAAGAGTTGACCATAGAAGCACAAAAGCCTTCAAGACACAAAGTAATGAAATTATAAGTTAGAATAACAATAATACTATTCATATTTATGGTGCGGGAATGTCAAAATAATCTTCTCCCTAATACATCTACTTGTAGGCCCATTCTGATCTCTGTGGTCAAAAGCAATAGTCTGTCTGTACAAAGGATTCTCTTCACTACGACAATGTTTAGATATAAGAGGGTTTTCATTTACAACAACAAAAGGTGTTTTGCCATATCAAAAATGGAGATGTGAATACATTGCAAAGAGAAAGATTTTAACATCACTATTACTGTAATCTTTAATACACCTTTTTTCATCCAAAATTATATATAAATATGGGGTAAGACTGATCTAAAAATCACTGTAAAAAAGAGTGTACCTTTTTATCTGTGGATGTGAGGGAAAGATTCATATATATACTTTATATATTAAAGTTAATTTTTCTTAAAACTTTGAATGTACATCTTTAATGCAATTTATTGCTCAGGCTAATAAAAATAGTGATCTCCAAATGTACATACTCAGGTCAGTTTGAGTCAACAGACATTATGCATGAAAAACAACTATAATCAGGTGACAGTATATCATTTAAAATATTTGTGTTAGTGGCAAATGTGCCTCACTGAGCTTTTAAACAGGATCATTTGAGTAAGGAAAAGAAGGGGACAGGGTTAAATAACTCTGCCATATCAGAACACAAACAACAAATATTTTATTTTTGAAGTTAAATCAGTGCATTCAGAAAATATCTCTTTGGCACCACGTGTAAAATATTATAAGTGGTAAGTCACACACTCTAAAAGGGAATAAGTAATGAAAAATAAGTTTTAAAAAATGAAGCTATTGATTTATACCAGAGAGTCTGTGTCCATAATACCATCTCAAATGGCTAAAGAGTAAAGAGTGAAAAAGTAAAAACAAACCAAAGCTCTTTACTTTTGGACATTTACATGACAATGCATAACTTGTCTGGTAACTATTCCTTTTTTCTTTTCTTAAAATGAAATATTTGGCCATCTTATAGCTAGTATTTCAATGCACTAGATGAAAATACTTCAAAATAGCAATGTTTATAAAAAGTAAATTCAAAGAAAACAATAAAAATTTTCTGTTGTTTATCCTTCTCACAGAGCTTTGCAAACAGCAGAAGTGTTAAGAAGAAAATAAGCTGAAAACAAAACTTGGCTTACCTCCAATGAATCCCACAGTGAGGTAAAGCTGTACTACGCTGGTACTAAAAGAGGCCACGATCATGCCCAAAGAGCATAGTACACCTCCTACCATCACCACTGGCCGACTGCCATATTTATTCACCAAAACACTGCTTATGGGACCTAAAGTGGAAAGAAGATTTAGAAACATTCAGTTGTTGGACATTTATTTATTTATTTTTAACATTTGTTAATTTTGAAAATTGAGAAAGCACATTTTAATGATCAAAGGAAAACTGTTAGTTCACATGGAATACAATGAGAACTTTTCAATACTCCACAAATAATCAGTTTGATGGGTTATTTTGAACCACATATACGAAAACACATGGAATAGTAAATTAGAAGTGTTTAACATATAGTTTGTTATGACCATAACCATACAGATTTTTTTTTTTCCTTTTTGTCTTTTTTCATGTCCGGCTACGGACCACAACCCTCAGTGTCGCGCCCGTACCGGACCGGGACCGGCAACGGGATCGCAACCCTCGGTGCTGCGCCCGCCCCTCGCTCAGCCAGTGAGCGGGAACCGGCCTGCATGTGGGATCCGAACCCTAGGCGGGAGCGCCGCCGCGCTCCCAAGCCAACGGGATCGCAACCCTCGGTGCTGCGCCCGCCCCTCACTCAGCCAGTGAGCGGGAACCGGCCTGCATGTGGGATCCGAACCCTAGGCGGGAGCGCCGCCGCGCTCCCAAGCGGCGTACTTTAGCAGTGCGCCACCAGGCCGGCCCACCATACAGATTTTGATGAAAAAATTTTTCAACAGAACATAGCTAAAATGTCTAGAATATCTTAATAGATTCAGGTAAATTTATGTAACAAAAATCTGGGGATTAGATAAATGACTTGTCCTTTTAGAATAATGTGTATGTATGTGTGTACACACATATATGCCATTAATCAGAGCTCAAATTGGTTTTTTATTATATTCAACTGTGATATTTCTTTAATACTATATTTCATTGATTCTAAAGATACCAATTGTTTTCACATCATATTATATAAGCAATAAGGAAATATTACACTTGATGGCTTCTTCCAAACGTTATCAGGCAGAGGTCACAGGTAGTAATGTAGCTATGATGGCCTATGTGTGCTTGAATTTAGTAATTATTTCTTGGGACAATTGCTTAACCCTTCACATCTCAAACCTTTTAAGGAGCATTTGAAAAAGGACTATAAAGATAAATCCTGATTTTTGTCTAAAAAATTCTTTGTTGACACAGTTTGGTGAGGTTTGAGGAAGTAGCAGCAACAAAACTTACAGAATGGGAGCAGCAGTTTAGATACAATTATGAGAGAATATGGCAGCTCTCTCCTTTAAGTTACATTGCATCACAAGCAAAGAGAACAATCTTATGTATGAGACACAGACATTGAGGACTCTGAGTCAAAAATAATTTAGAAGAGTCAGATACTGAATGGGAAGTTTTAGAAATGCCGTCACAATTTATTTAACGTATATTTTCTGATGTATATATAGGCATATATGCATGTATAAAATATTCAGGAGTGATTACAATGATTAAAATAATTTATGTTTAAGTCTATAAAAGCTCTTCTGATGATTATAAAATAAAAGTTCTAAAAATTAAGAAAGCATTGTGTCTTTAGTTGGAAGCATTTTTTTCTTTCTTGGTGCATCATAAAATAACAGTAAAACTTAATAATTGAAGCTATCTTAGATTCAATAAAGGTCCATATTATTTTATGGAATCTGTCAATATGTAAATGGCTTGCTTTGACATTTCCTTCTTAACTTAAAATTATATTTCATCTAAAACTAGGGACACTGCCTCAAGGTAAAAAATACTACATTAGGTCAGAATTCTCAGTCCAATACTGGCATAAAAAAATGATTTTTTAGCTAGTACTGTAACAAATATTTGCTAAGTACTGTTGTACTGCATTTCAGAATTTCTACATGGATCATATTTAAAACATACCAAGATTCATTTATCAGTACATTCATATTCTTTCACATATAATTATTATTTTATTCTCTAAATATAATCTTGAAACCAAACCTCAATGCCTAATAGTATTTAATATTACTCCATAATATCTTTTGAAAAGATATTGGTAATAATACAATTTTAGAAAGAGATAACTCAAAAACAATAAAAAATTTTGCATTATAATAGCAGACAAAATAAAACTTTAAAAAGGCCATATGAAAGACTGTTCTACAAAAACAATAGGGTTGGGAAGAAAAATCAAAGAAATTTGTACAAAGATGTGTGAAAACAATAGAATGGTTCTTAATATGGTAAAGTTCACCAGTGTTAAAAGGTGAGGAGAAGTAATTATACATACACTTGTATATATGATACATCTTAGATATAACATATACATATAATTTAGGAAATGAGCATCTTCATTAAAAAGCATACAGATAAATCCAAATAGCTTTTTGTAGGAAAGGGAGTCAGAATAAATTGATTGGCTTTGATTAATTATTGAATTTTGGTTAACAGACACAAAGAATGACAATGTATTATAATGATGAATAAGCTAACTATCCTGATCTGACTATCACACTTGGTACCCCACATATATGTATAATAAATTATTGTTAAAAAAAAAAACATTATTACCCTCCCTGCAAATAGAATTTAGGTGTGAATGTTTTATGCCCCTCCATCCCTATTCCTTTTCTTAAAATTACCCAACCAATTTAATTCAATTCAATGATCTGACTATCACACTTGGTACCCCACATATATGTATAATAAATTATTGTTAAAAAAAAACATTATTACCCTCCCTGCAAATAGAATTTAGGTGTGAATGTTTTATGCCCCTCCAACCCTATTCCTTTTCTTAAAATTACCCAACCAATTTAATTCAATTCAATTTAACTAAAATTGGTTCAATGCGATATTTCTTAAGCTCCTGTATAAAGTCAGTTGATTCACAACAAACACAAATATAATCCTAGACATATTATAGTCAAAGGGGAAAATAATCAATGTAATTTTTAAGAGCTGTGAGGGATGCTATGATAACTGCTAGACTATCATAATGGATTCAAAGGCATTTATCAATTATTTGGAATAATATATCTAATCTACTCTCAGTATTATTTATACTATGTGTGCCATTTTCTATGTTGTGCTTGAATAACTAACAAATAGACAAATGGGCTAATTAGTATGTTTTATGAATGTGTTTGCCTAAATTTTGTAAATTTAAATTTGAGTCACAAATTAATTTGCAATGTATGGAAAATAACTATATCTATAGGTTAGGATAAACAACTCAAAGCTTTTTCTCTCATTACTGTGATTAATTAAGGATAGTTATTATAGAAAACATTTAGAGGAGGCGTTTTGTTTTGGAGAAGGCATTGACAACGTCTATAGTGGCATCAGTCAAGATGTGGTGAGAGTTCTAATTTTAACAAATAATCTTATGTTAAATTATATATGTTAGTTAAATGATATCCTGTAAAGATATGTTTACATAGTTCATCTATAATCCTTTTCTAGAAAAAAATACTTTATAGGTGATTTATTTAGAAATAATCAAAGCTCTTTCCCCCTAAACCTTAAATGCTTACAAAACATTCTATTTTGTAATGGTTGCAGATAAAATTTTAATTTATAATATAGAATATAAGAATTATTTTGCAAAGAATCCCCAAATGCTTAATATTAGCTTGTGGAGCCATCTAACATTAAAGGTAAACACAGCACCATCCAACACTGCTCTCCATCCTACAAGCAGTTTGACTTATTGTATTAATGAAAAAGAGGAAGATGCAAGAAAAGAATACATTCCCATAATATCTGACAGTTGTTAAACATGAGGTAGCCTCACAAGTGTCCCTATTTGATGAGCCTTAGGCCTAATTATATCCTAAGCTTGGTCATTCAATTATTTATTTAATTCAATCATTCCTGAAGTTTTTAATTGGTATGTGTTTTTTAAGTAATTGTAATGTTTAAGCATTAGTTATATCCTCTTGCTGAAGAGATGTCTTTATCATTAAACAATGATCTTGTCCCTTTTTATAGTTTTTGGTTTAAAGTTTACTCTATCTGATATAAGAATAGTTATTCCTTCTTGATTTTGGTTTCCATTTGCATGGTATATATTTTCCCATCTCTTCTCTATTAGTCTGTGTGAGTTTTTATAGGTGAAACTGGTTTCCTGTTGGTAGCATATAGTTGGGTCTGTTTTTTTTAATCCATCTGGCCACTTGATGTACTTTGAGTGGGTAGTTCAATCCATTACCATTTAGCATTGTTATTGAAAGCTATTATCTAACTCCTGTCATTTAATTACTGCGGGAGCGCTGCCGCGCTCCCAAGCGGCGCACTGTAGCAGTGCGCCACTGGGCCGGCCCTGTGTGAGTCTTTTACAGGTGAAGTGAGTTTCTTGTAGACAGCATGTAGTTGAGTCTAGCTTTTTAATTGATTTAGCCAGTCTATGTTTTTAGAATGGGGAATTCAATCCATTTACATTTAAGATTGTCATTGAAATGTATTGCCTTACTCCTAGCATTTTATTGATTGTTGGATGGTCGTTTATATATGTTGTGTTCCTTTCTTTCTCTTTTATTCTTTGTATTTGGTGTTTCCTGGGTTTTTGTAGTAGTGAAATACACTTTCTTTCTTGTTTGTATATCTGCTCTACCAGAAGGTTTTATCCTTTCTATTGTATTCATGATGTTGATTACTATTTCTTGGATTCCAGGTATAGGACTCCCTTGAAGATTTCTTGTAGAGCTGGTCATGTGGTGAAAACCTTCCACAGCTTTTAGTTGTCTGGGAAATACACTATTTCTCCTTCATTTCTGGGACACACAGATATATAAAGCAAATATTACTAGACCTAAAGAGAGAGTAAGGCAATAATAGTTGGGGTCCTCAACACCCAACTCTCAACATTGAGAACATCTAGGCAACAAATCAGCAGAGAACACAGGATTTAAACCACACTTTAGACCAATTGGACTTGATAGACATCTACAGGACATTTCATTCAACAACTACAGAAATAAAAATTCTTTTCACCAGCACATGGATCATTATCCAGGATAGACCACATGTTAAGTCTCAAATCAAGTACCAAAAAATTTTAAGAAATTGAAATCTTTTCAAGTATCTTTTCAGACCTCAATGGATTAAAACTAGAAATCAATAGCAGCAAAACTTTGGAAGCTATACAAAGACATATAAATTAAACAACATGATATTAAATTATATATGGGCCAAAGAAAAAATTAAACGGGAAATCAAAAAATTCCTTGAAACTAATGACAGTAAAGTCCTATCATACCAAAATCTATGGGATACTGAAAAACAGTACTAAGTAATAAGTACTAAGGCTTATTGAAAAAAATGCCTAATTAAAAGAATAGAAACACTTCAAATAAACAACCTAGTGTTATACCTCAAAGAACTAGAAAAACAAGAACAATCCAATCTCAAAATTGGTAGACAGAAAGAAATAATGAAGATCAGAGCAGAACTAAATGAAATAGAGACCACACAAAAAAGAAAGATACAAAAGATCAATGAAACTAAAAGTAGTTTTTTTGAGAAGATAAACAAAATAGACAAACTGTTAGCTAACTAAGTAAAAAAAGAAGTGAGAAGACCCAAAAAACAAACGTCATAAGTGAAAAAGGAGACATTACAATGGATACCACTGAAATACAAAGGATCATTAGGGACTACTGGGAACAACCATATGCCAACAAATTTGAAAATCTGGAAGAAATGGATAAATTCCTGAACACATGCAAACCTCCAAGACTGAACCAAGACGAAATAGAAAATCTGAACATAGCAATAACTAGCACTGAGGCTGAATCAGAAATCAACAGTCTCCCAACAGAGAAAAGCCCAAGCCTGAATGACTTCACTGCTGCATTTTACCAAATTCTGATATAAGAATAGTTATTCCTTCTTGATTTTGGTTTCCATTTGCATGGTATATATTTTCACATCTCTTCTCTATTAGTCTGTGTGTTTGTGTTTCTCTGATAACTAGTGATGTTGAGCATTTTTTTCATGTACCTGTTGGCCATCTGTATGTCTTCCTTTGAAAAATGTCTTTTCAGCTCCTTTGCCCATTTTTTAATTTGGTTATTTGTTTTTTTACTATATCTTGTTGAGTTTCTTGTATATTCTGGATATTAGTCCCTTGTTGGATGCATAGTTAACAAAAATTTTCTCCCACTCTGTAGATTGTCATTTCACTCGGTTGATTGTTTCCTTTGCTGTGCAGAAGCTTTTTAGTTTGATATAGTCCCACTTGTTTATTTTTTCTTTTGTTGCTTGTGCTTTTGGGCTCATGTTCATAAAGTCTATTACCAAACCTAGTTGCTGAAGTTTTTCACCTATATTTTCCCTCAGTAATTTTACAGTTTTGGGTCTTACACTTAAGTCTTTAATCATCTTGAGTAATTTTAGTGTATGATGAAAGGTGCATATCTAGTTTCATTCTTCTGCATATGTATAACCAGTTTTCTCAGCTCCACTTGTTGAAGAGGCAGTCTTTTCCCCAATGTAGATTTTTGTTGCCTTTGTCCAGCATCAGATGGCTATACCCGAGGGGTGATTTCTAGGTTCTCAATTCTACTCCACTGGTCTGAATGTCTATTTTTATACCAGTACCATGCTGTTTTAGTTACAATAGCTTTCTAGTATAATTTGAAGTCAGGTATTGTTATGTCTCATTTATTTATTTATTTGTTATTTATTTATTTATTTATCTATCTATCTATTTATTTATTTATTTATTTTTGCTCAGGGATGCTTTGGCTATTTGGGTCTTTCGTTGTTCCATTTGAAATGTAAGATTGTTTTTTTTCCATTTCTGTAAAGGATGTCATTGGTATTTTGATAGGGATTGCATTGAATTTGTAGATTGCTTTGGGTAGTATAGGCATTTTCACAATATTAATCCTTCCAATCCAGGAGCACAGAATATCTTTCCATCTTTTCATGTCTTCTTTAATTTCTTTCAGATGTAGTCTTAGTTCTCATTGTGGATTTCTTTCACGTCCTTTGTTAAATTGATCCCTCAGTATGTTTTTTTGTGTGTGTGTGACAATTGTAAATGGGCTTACTTTCTTTATTTCTCTTTCTGTTAGTTCATTATTTCAGTATATAAATGCAGTGCCAAGCAATGAGATTGAAGTGGTAATTAGCAATCTTCCAACAAATAAAAGTCCAGGTATGGGTGGCTTTACAGCTGAATTCTATCAAACCTTTAAAGAGGAGTTACTACCAATTTTCCTCAAATTATCCCAAACAATTGAAACAGAAGCTACTCTTCCAAATTCATTCCATGAGGCCAACATAACTGATACCCAAAGCAGATAAAGACACAACAAAAAAGAAAATTACAAGCCAATATCCTTGATGAACATAGATGCAAAGATCCTCAACACAATATTAGCATTCAGAATACAGAAATACATTAAAAAAATTACACTATGATCAAGTGGGATTCATCCCAGGGATGCAAAAATGGTTCAACATATGAAAGTCAATAAATGTGATACATCACATCAGTAAACTCAAGGACAGGACCATATGATTGTATCAATAGATGCTGAAAAAGCTTTTGACAAAATTCAACATCCCTTCATAATAAAGACTTTCAACAAATTAGGTATTGGAAGGTATCTGAACACAATAAAAGCCATCTATGACAAACCCACTGCCAAAATAATCCAGAATGGTGAAAGCTAAGCTTTTCCTTTAAAAACAGAAATAAGACAAGAATGCTCGCTATCACCACTCCTGTTTAGCAATAGTTCTGGAAGTGCTAGCCAAAGCAATCACACAAGAGAAAGAAATAAAAGGCACCCAAATTGGAAAGGATGAAATAAAATTGACTGTGTTTGTAGATGACATGATCTTATACATGGAAAAATCTCAAGATTCCACCAAAAAAACTATTCGATCTGATAAACAATTTCAGTGAAGTTTCAAGATGCAAAATCAATATACAAAAATCAGTTATATTTTTACACACCAACAATGAAATAGCAGAAAAAAGAAATCAAGAAATCATGCCCTTTTACAATATCTACCACAAAAGTAAAATACTCAGGAATCAGTTTAACTAAGAAGGTGAAAGTTCTTATGATGAGAACCACAAAACAGTGATGAAAGAAATAAAATAAGACACAAAAAGATGGAAAGACATTTCATGCTCATGAATTGGAAGGATTAATTTTGTGAAAATGTCCATACTACCCAAAGCAGTCTACAGATTCGATGCGGTGCTCATCAAAATACCAATGGCAGTCTTTGCTGAAATAGAAAAAATAATCCTAATATTCATACAGAACAACAAAAGTCCTCGAGTAGCTAAAGCACTCCTGAACAAAAAACCAAAACAACAAAAAAGCCAGAGGCATTATACTACCTGGGTTCAAAATATACTACAAAATTATAGTAATCAAAACAGCATGGTACTGGCATAAAAATGAACACACAGACCAATGGAACAGAAAAGAGAACCCAGAAATTATTCCACATACTTACGGCCAACTGATCTTTGACAAAGATACCAAGGACATTCACTGGGGAAAGGAGAGCCTCTTCCACAAATTGTACTGGGAAAATTGGATATCCATGTGTAGAGGAATGAAACTAGACCTGTACCTATCACCAAAATCAACTCAAAATGGATTAAATACTTAAATATAGGACATGAAACAATAAAACTCATAGAAGAAAACACAGGGGAAACACTTCAGGATGTAGGGCTGGGCAAAGACTTTATAAGTAAGAGCTCAAAAACACAGACTACAAAAGAGAAAAATAAGCAAATAGGATTACATCAAACTAAAAAGCTTCTGCACAGGAATGGAAACAATCAACAGGGTGAAAACACAATATAGAGAATGGGAGAAAATATTTGCAAACTATGCAACTGACAAGGGATTAATATCCAGAATATACAAGGAACTCACACATCTTAATAGAAAAAAAATCCAATTAAAAAATGGGGTAAAAAGCTGAATAAATATTTCTCAAAGGAAGACATACAAATGGCCAACAGACACATGAAAAAAATGCCCAACATCACTAAGCACCAGGGAAATGCAAGTCAAAATTGCATTGATATCATCTTACCCCAGTTAGATTGGCTATTATTAAAAAGACAGAATAACAAATGCTGGCAAAGATGCAGAGAAAGGGACAGAGAATTAGTATAGCCACTATGGAAGACAGTATGGGCATTTCTCAAACAACTGCACATAGAACTACCATATGATCCACCATTCCCGCTAATAAGTATATACCCAAAGGAATGGAAATCATCATGTCGAAGGCATACCTGCACCCCCATGTTTACTGCATCTCTATTTACAATAGCCAAGAGCTGAAACCAAACTAAATGTTCGTTGATGGATTACTGGATAAGGAAATTTGGTATATATACACAATAGAATACCACTTGGCCATAAAAATAATGAAATTCTGCCATTCACAGCAGCATAGATGAGTCTGGAGAAAATTATGTTAAGTTAAATAAGCCAGGAACAAAAAGAGAAATTCCGAATATCCTCACTCATAAGTGAGGGAGGGAGGGAGGAAAGAAAAAAGGAAGGAAAGAAGGAAGAAAAGAAAGAACAATCAAAATAATACTTTCAGAAGGAAAAGAACAGAACTGTGTTTGCTAGAGGTGGGAAGGGGGTTAGCAAGAAATTGGTTAATGGACACAAAACAATTAGGAAAAGTAAGTTCTATTGATTGACAGTCCATCTATGCAGCTATAATTAACATTAACTTACTGCATGTTATCAAATGGCTAGAAAAGAGGAGATCAAATATCCTTAATACAATGAAATGATCATGTTTTGTAATGATGAATATGCTAATTATCCAGATTAGATCATCACACATTGTACATAGGTATAGCTATTCCTACACTACAAATATGTATAATCAATTACATTTCACTAAAAAATTTGGAAAAAAAATCATTAGTTATATCAATATAAAAAGAAAATTCTCTATTGTAGAAAGTAATATCTGAGCCCATACCTAAATAGATCAAAGGCATTGTTCATAAAAACATTTTTTTCTATTTGTCAAGCATGCCAAAGTGTGCAAGAATAATAATGTCTTATTTATAAATACATTCACAAAAATATCAGACTGTATCTAAATCATACTGATCTACTCACTAATTCTTCTGATCCACCTTTCCAATCCATCTCAGAATTTTCAGTGTCAAAAATAATAGCTGCTTTCATGCTAGCTATGAAATTGTCAAGAAGGGTTTCATCAGAAAGCAGTGTGAGAATCACAATATTGTTGCCCATATATCAGCTATGTCTTTGTCTTCTGAAAGATAACCAATAACCTTTTATGGTTGTGGCTCCATAACACTTAGCAAAAGAATGCTTATACTGGCAAGGATGATTTTTGTGGGTTCCTATAAATTACAGGGAGCAGTTGCTCATTCTCAGAACTCCTAGTGCACTTATAGTTAGTGACACATACACGCACACACACACTCCTCTCAAACATTTATTTTCTATTTATTTTAGTTGTCCTGTTCGTACATCCTATTCTAAGCCCTTTGAAGGTAGTTGTCATATACCATTATTATTTGTCAGCATTTTATTATTACTCTTTGCAGGCAGTGTGCTAAGAATTGTATGTGCATTATTACACATGCTTTTCATGGCAACCCTTATGATATAATTGCCTAATTAAAGCTCAAGTGATACAATTGAAGTACAAAGTATTTAAATAACTTGTTCAAGGTTACATCAACATTAAGTGGTAGAATGTGGATAAGAGGCCATGGTCATCTGATTAAAAACTCATGCTTTTGGGCCGGCCCGGTGACGCACTGCTACAGTGTGCCACTTGGGAGCGCGGCGGTGCTCCCACCGAGGGTTCGGATCCCATGTGGAGACTGGTTCCCGCTCACTGGCTGAGCGAGGTGCGGGCGCAACACTGAGGGTTGCGATCCGTTGCCAGTCACCAAAAAAAAAAGACAAAAAGGAAAAAAAAAAAAAAAAAAACAAAACCTCATGCTTTTGCTTTCCATGCAGAAAAATGTTAACACAGCAGGGCTAAGACTGCTATCCTTAGAAAGGCCTGCTGTCAAGGTTGACTCTTGGCTGTCATCTGGGAGCCTGGATTTCCAAAGTGTTCCTACCATTCTCTAACTGGTAAGAGTGGCAAACTGTGCCTAAACTGTTGGTACAATGTGGTTTATGCTTATCTCATTTACTCATATAATGCTCATTTTTCCTTCCAGGTGTCTGAAATTTTGGTGCATGCCAGGCAGAGAATATCTATATGACCAGCTCTCTAAAGAAAACCTTAAGCACTGAGTCACCAATTAGCTTCGTGGTAGGCAACACTGCCTAAGTGTTGGCACAAATAGTTGCTGGAGGAATAACGCCCATCTATTGTAACTCCACTGGTAGAGGACTCGTGTAAATTTGTACCTGGTTTCCTCTGGACTATGCCCCATATGTTTTTCCTTTTGTTGATTTTATTTTGTATCCCTTTACTATAATAAATCATAGCCATGAAAAAGACTATGCTGAGTCTGGTGGTTCTAGCGAACCATCTGAGAGTGGTCTTGAGAACTCTGAACACGACTACTGCACTATATCTCTCCTATGGCTAATTTTAGAGCTTTGCATATAGTTTTAAACAAATGATTTTTTGTTACATATTTTAAAAATGTATGATCTACATATATATGAACTGGTCTGCTCTTTCATATATTGTTATTCTGTTTTGCAAACATGAACTCATAGTGCTTGTTTTTATTTCTTCCGTATACTACATGAGTACATAATAAACTCAGAGAAAATTTGGAGCATATGTTATGTGACAAATGCTTTGTAAAATATACGATCAATCTAAAACTATAAATTGGAATTGACAATCAATTGCAGCTATATAAAATTTTTGTTCATAGAATAAATAATAACAGAAGAAATGATAAACTGCTATAATTTATTTTTCACTTGCTTTATTTCAAATTTGTATATGTGGTATCCTGTCAAATCAAATGATAAAAAGCACTAGTGCAGGACTGGAAGAAAGTTGTTTGCAATTACAGGAATGTATCCTTTTACTACCATGGGATTTTTCTTACTGATGGTGGCTTTCTATATTTGAAAGATTTTTCAAGGACATTTTTTGAATTAGAAAACTGTTGCTATTTTAATTTGAACAAAGAATAGGCTCCTCTTCACAAACTACTTGTTTGTCTGAGGTTTAAACCTGTGCTGAAGCTGAGATTGAAAACCTACCTAGTTTCTCTTTCCATGTGATCTCCTTCCATTTTAGGTTAGTGAAAAACATGAGGGGGATAATTATGAAGCAGCTGTTGCATTTGCTTTTACAAAGGAAGGAGATAAAAATATTACACAGGTAAATTATCTTCATTTAGCATGTTGCTAAATGATAATTGCCCCAGTTTGATTTACTAGGGCTCATCCAGCTCTAAAAAAAGTATTTTTTTTTTTTTTTTTTTTGTCAGCTGAAGAACACCTGCAGTGTGACTCAACATTCAACTAGTATTTCAAGTGTATAAGATGACATGAGAAGGTTTTGAATGAGTGGTTTGGGTAGCTGTAGAAATCAAGGAAAAGGGTTAAATTACATACTAGGTACACTTGGTGCATAACAGACAGAGGATACTAGGTATTGAGATGTTCTCCAAAGTCCCTCTGTTTGGAATGCCCCCCTCATATATGTGTGTGTGTCTGTGTGTGTGTGTCTGTGTGTGTGTGTGTGTGTAAACGATTTATTTTTTTCATAATCAGGTCTCTGCAGATACGTCAACTCCCCAGGGAGATCATTTCTCACCATCCCTATAAATGAAGCTACTGAACTTTAAGGAGATACTAAATGTTATTTTAAAACACACCTATACATCTATAGCTCATTTCATGTTAAATATTTTTTGTTCTTCAAAAATCTCAATCTTTGACTTGTCATTAGCCTGGTTGTGAGAAAAGTTCTTCAATTTTACCTTAGTGAAAAGACAGTTATTATTATGTTTGTCTTCTCCTCTCTCTACACAAATTCTTTCATTTCTGTATTCATTCAACCACAAATTTTAATCATCACAGCTGTTTAGAAAGGCTGGTCATGCAACTGGTATGGGAGAAGAAGTGGGAAAGTGGGGAAACTGACATCTTACCAAAATCTCTCAATCCAAATCAAAGAATTTGAAAGTAATCATTCTAATTCTCTATGGTCAAGGCTGGAAATGCCAATCACTTCCTGTGTTTGTAGGCTACATTATTCATAAGAAAGACATTCTCACTTGTTTAAGGCTGGCACAATTGCTAAAAAAGTAATAAAAATAACATTTCTTGAGGACTTGACGCTATTCTAAGCTCTTTGCATACAAACTGACATTTAATCTTTACAACTACTCTAAGATTTGGTACCATTAATTTCCATTTTAAGCATAAGGAAACTGAGGTGCAAAGTAACAGTGTTTAAGGATTGCTCAAGAATCTTTTCATAAGTCCCATAAAACATTTTTTTTCCAAGAAGAAATGATTTAACCTCTTTTACATGTACTATGCTCATTTTTAGAAATAAACTTTACATTCAACATTACATAATATTTGTATGTTATATTCCCTGCTCTTTGGAATCATTTTTAATAAATGGGAAAAATAAAGACTGTGTTGCAGAAACTGTCAGTTGACTACCAAGAGCCATGCCCTCTTCTGTCCTCCTAACAGAATCTTGACTTTATTTTATACCTACCCTCTTTTGTGAGGCCCCAGGCCTAGCTGTTGGGGGTGAATTATAAGTACTATAAGCCAGTCACAATGGGATCACTTGCATTACCAGATACTGGTTTGAACACGAGCATTTTGAAGTAATTTATATGAAGTAAGGTCTTCTGGGGCCTTCTGGGAAAGGATTTCCTCAATCTTAAAAAGAAATAAAATGCCTCTGGATGTTTTCATGAGAATGTGATGCCTGGAGGTACCATATTCATCATTGGACCATGAAGCAAATTAGTTTGAAGATGAGGCAGACACTTAATTGTTGATTAGATGAGAATTCTAATGAATCAGCCTGGCCAGGAACTGCCATATCTGTAGACTTACTGTGATATGACATCATTAAGTTCCATTATTAGTTTACCAAGTGACAAATTATTCTTTACTTGCAAGCCTAAAACATCCTAACATGATAACAAAAAAATCAATTCCTACTATTAATTTTACAAAATCTGTTATTACTATTTCATACTAAAAAATAGTTAACATCTATTAAATACCTTTTTCCTCTAAAGCTTGAAAGATTAGTTTCAAAGAATTATCTCAGTGTGACCTAACTGCAGAACATTTAAAGTGATTCTGACATTTTTCCAATTTGTTATACTCGATTAAGTGTTGGAATAGTTGAATCTACATAGAATTTTTGAAATATGAATATGTAATTCAAAGTGTATCTTAAAACTATGTATTTCCATTAACCAGTCAGGAAAATGCAAGTTGTAAATATATCAAAGATTCATGTTTTAGGCAAATGATAAACAATATGACCACTTACAAAGTATGCTAACATATGTTTCTGTTCATGAAAATATTCCCTTATAACTCTTATTGTATGAGGACCATTTCATGAATGCCTATCAAATTTTAAAGTATTTCCCCCCACTTATTCTTCAAAATTTGTTTTAAATAATTCATAGTGCATAAAATTCATGAAACCATCTGTCTTATGTAATCCCCTAACCTTTTAACTTACTATATTACATTTCTCCTGTCTTGATATTATTAATATTTTATCTTATGGTATATTTTATCTACATATTTGTATTACTCACTAGAATTTCATCTCTGGAGGGCAGACACAGTATGTTAATCATATTTATAATTTAATTAGGCATAAGACAAACAATTCATTTCACATAATAGATGGAAACTATTATTTATATCATTAGATTAAATTGCTTTCTGAATAGATTTAGAGTTGTCATGTGGTGCCATTACCTCATTGGCATGATACCAGTATTTATCATAGCAAACAAGCTTTCAAAGACGATATTTAATCTGAAAATTCCTTTCTCTTATTTAAAAAATATATAAAGCAAAGCAAAATAAAACACATATGACAGGTTAAAGGTCATTTAGAAATGTGTATATGATCTCCATTTACCTGACCTCTTCTCTTTAAAAGTGTGTTGGTTCTAAATGTCCATTGATGGATGATTGGATAAGGATACTGTGATATATATACAGCATGGAATACTACTCTGCCATAAAAAAAAAAATGAAATACTCCCATTTGCAACAACATGGATGAACCTGGAGAAACTTATGTTGAGTAAAATGAGCAAAGCACAGAGGGATAAATACCACATGTGTTCACTCATATGTGGGAGCTAAGAGAGAAAGGAAGGAAGGAAAGACCACAGCAGTGCATTGGTCTTACAGAGGAAGGGAACATTCCTAGGGCTACAAAGCGGAGTGGTGGGGAGAGGATTAGGGGGAGACACAGGGCAGAAAAGTAATTCCTTGTAATGGGTAGGCTGCCAGTATGAATCTGGCCCTCATATTATGGGTATGAGGGGTGACAATTAGCTTTGTATCTCATGAATATTCTTAATAAAAATAAAATAAAATAAAAATAAAAATAAATGTGTGTTGGTTTATGAGTAAAGACTAGTTTTAAGCAAAAAAATTCCTAACTAAACATATGAGGTCTACTCACCTCAACATCCTTATCACTATTTAGTGCAGTAGTGTATGGGTGTGTGTGTTTTTAAACTAAAGGACAAAGTACCAAGAGAATGTGCTTCCTAGTATTCTTTGTGATGTTTTATGTAACTTCTAGTATACTATGAAGTATTACAGAGTAAAAGCAATTTGTATACTCTAGTTAGTCCAGGGAATAAATAGTCATCATCAGAGAAATAACAACTCATATTAAAACTAGTGCTGGGCAGGCCCGGTGGCACACTCGGTTGAGTGCGGTGCTTGGGAGCGCGGTGGCGCTCCCGCCGAGGGTTCGGATCCCATATAGAGACCGGTCCGCTCACTGGCTGAGCGTGGTATGGGCGCGACACCGAGGGTTGCGATCTCATTACCGGTCATGAAAAAAGACAAAAAGGAAAAAAAAAAAACAAAAAAAACCTAGTGCTCACGTGGTTAATACTGTTTGTTGTTGACTAGGCAACCATTTTATCCTGTATATTCTTTTAAAAAAAATGCTCTGGAAGCAGGCAAGATAGGCTATTCGGCGTCCTAAGGTAGGAGCCAAGGGCAGCCCCTTCTGACCAGAAGCAGGCAAGTAGTACACCGAAAACACCACCTCCACACAGATGGCCCAACACAGCCACTGCCACAGCCCTGGATGCCACAAAAGTGGTGGACAACACAGCAGTAGCCACAGCTACCATACAGACAGCCCACCAGACATTCGACTGCACTGACACAAGGAGAGTCACCAGTGGAGACTGGAAAAAGAAGAGGATGTCTCTCTCCTCAAAGCCCATTCCAGAGTAATAGAAGAAGCAACTGCTCTACCAGATGACCAATGTAGAGAGATACTAGAAATACAAAAATCCAAGAAAATATGACACCACCTAAAGAATACAGTAATTCTCAAATACCAGACCCTATAGAGCAGGAAACCCTCGAAATGACTGAAAAGGAATTCTGAGCAACAATCTTAAGGAAACTCACTGAGATATGAGAAGACTCAGTTAGACAACGAAATGAGAAAAAATCCAGAATATGAAAGAGGAAATTTACAAAGAGATTCATACCTTATAAAAGAATGTAGCAGAACTCATGGAACTGAAAGATTTGTAGAACTTGTTCATCCTACAAAATTGTAACTTTGTACCCTTTGAAGAATATCTTCCCAATTCCTCACCCCACCCCATCACCTGATAACTACCACTCTACTCTCTGCTTCTGTGAATTTTACTTTTTTTAAAATAAGTGAGATCACACAGTATTTTTCTTTCTGTGTCTGGCTTATTCCACTTAGCATAATGTCTCCCAGGTTTATCCATGTTGTTGCAAATGGCAGGGTTTCCTTCCTTTTTAAGGCTGAATAATATTTCACTGCATTTATATAACACAATTTCTTTATCCATTTATCCTCTGAGGAACACTTGGGTTGTTTCCCTCCTATTTCCTCTTTTGGAATAACATGGATTCCTTGCAGGAGTATGCCTTTCACTGTGCAGTTCTGCTCTCAGAGATTTAAACTCTTTATTGAGGTGAGAGTAAATCCTGGTTTACTAAGAGAGCCAATCATGGTAATCTCATTCCCCTCGCCAGTGAATGATTTAGGGCTGGGCTAATGATCCAATTCTAGTCAATGAGATGTGAGTGGAAGTAGGAAAAGTTCTCCTTTTTTAAAAAAAAAAAAAAAAAGAGAGATACAAGAAAATCACTAGATGTTATCTTGTATGCATGTATCACCTTGGGCCACAGCAGCCACTTTGTAAACATGAAGACAGCTAGCCTGAAGAAAAAGCTGCAACACAGAAGATAGCAACTCAAAAGCATCATGGTGAAGTTGACTGGGGCCTCTAATGATGCCATTCGGTGGTCACCCTATCTGTAAACTTCTTGTTATATAAAGCAATGTGTTTATTTAATGTTTAAACACCCATTGGATGTTTAAGCTGCAGTCATCCCAGCAGATAAACTGTAGTAAAGTATATTATTTTTCCTTAAATATATTTCCTTAAATATTGTGGTATAATGAAAGATAAATTTGGAAATACTAAGAGTATTTATTTGTAAAAAAATTGGTTCAATCAGATGTATAACTGAGAAACTGTAATTCAATATTACTTTGAAGAACTGGGTATTTAGTTTAATGGCTTGTTTTACAGGTTTCCTGAAATAAGTGCCAATCATAAATTTATAGCACTACGTGCATTCATAAATTAAATGAGGAAGATAGTAAGGGTTTATTGGTGTTATGAAGTTCATGGGTGTTTACATAAAATATATGCCATTGTCTAGATACGTCATCATATTTGGCTTACAGGAGTACTTAGTCTCTTCATAGCAATCTTTATACACACAATGACAAAAACATTAATTCATAATAAAAGTTTAGGAAATGTTAAGAATGGTCTCTGAAGTATAATTATTATTAATTGTGTTTAATTTGTATTATTATTTATTATTAGTTTCATAAATATATTCTATTTGAAAAATCTTAGTGTTTAAAGAAACCATAAATATCTGACCATTATTCAGCCCTTAAATCCCTCTATAATATTCTTAATAGGTGATCACATAACTTGTGTTTGAACAGTTTAAAGGCAAGTGACATCCTTCAAAGCATTAAGAATATCTTTCCTACACGAAATTGATTCTCTGTAACTTCTATCCCAACTGTTTTCAAGACAGTTATGAGAAAGGAGCACTTAAGGGTGTCTTTGGGAGTTAGGGAAAGCTTAATAGTGAATAAGACGGAAGGCACTGTAGACAGAAGAAATAGTGGTATGACCCACTAATATCTTGGAAATTAACTAGATAAGTGGTTTTAAAACCGAGGGATACGTGCCTTTGAAGGTACGTGGGTATTGATATTTTAGGAAATTTAATTATATTGATCCTCAATATGTACTAAATCCATATGTACTAAATCCAAGCATCAGGTAGGGTTTTCTTTCTTACCTCTGCTTTCACAAGAGTCCATTTAAAACTGACAAGGCACCAA
>NW_007728431.1:67563-71772 GCF_000696425.1 Galeopterus variegatus | reverse complement strand
GGTCAGTAAAAAAGACAAAAAGGAAAAAACAAAAAACAAAAAACTAGAGCCCAGGATGTCCACTCTTGCCACTCCTGTTCAACACAGTGGTGGAAGTGCTAGCCAGAGCAATAAGGGAAGAGAAGGAAATAAAGGCCATCCAGATTGAAAAAGATGGAGTCAAACTGTCCCTGTTTGCGGATGACATGATCCTGTATATACAACAGCCTAAAGACTCTACAAAAAAACTCTTAGAGTTGATTAATGATTTCAGCAAAGTTGCAAAATCAGTAGCATTTCTATACTACAACAGTGAACATGAAAGAAAAAACAAAACCCCCAGAAAAATAAAAATGCTAACAATAAAGAGAAAAAAAGTTTATCTACCACCTCAAGAAACCAACATATATACAGAAGACAAACAGTAAATCAGAAAGACCCAGAGAGCTGCCAGGCCCATGCACACCACGCCCCCATGAGGAAGCTGCCCCAGAGCAGGTATGTGCTGCCGCTGGACACCCCCAGACCAGGCCAGTGTGCACCATGCAGAGAGAACCCCCAGAGAGGCCTGTAGAGCCGCCAGGCCCATGTGCCCCCCCTCCAAGGGAACCTGCACCGGAGCAGGTAGGTGCTGCCGCAGGACACCCCCAGACCAGGCCAATGCCACAGCCCAGAGAAGGCCCCCAGAAAGGCCTGTAGAGCTGCCAGGCTCATGCACCCTCCCAAGACACCTACACTGGAGCAGGTAGGCACCATCATGAGACACTCCCAGCTCAGGCCAGTGTGCACCACCCAGAGAGGCCCTAAAGCCACCAGGCCCAATGAGCCACCCACATTGGAATAGGTAGGCACTCGCACAGGCACCAAGGCAGCTGTGCCAAACTGGCAGTCCTGGCAGAATACTAGCCAGACACTAGGGTCAAACGAGTAGACCATGAAATCCCCTGCTACAATGACATACTCCAAAGGAAAGATACCAGAAATATGAAAAATCAAGAAAGTATACCACCAAAAGGTAATAATGACTCTCAAGCTTTAGATCCTATAGAAAAGGAAGTCCTTCAAATGACTGACAAGGAATTTTGAGCGATAATTCTAAGGAAACTAAATGAGATACAAGAAAACTCAGGTAGACAATACAATGAAATGAGAAAAAGTATACAGGACCTGAAAGAAGAATCTTACAAAGAAAACAGTGCCCTTAAAAAGAATGTATCAGAGCTGGTGGAGCTGAAGAATTCATTCAATGAAATAAAAAACACGGCAGAGAGTTTAACCAGAAGGCTAGATCAAGGAGAAGAGAGAATTTCTGATTTTGAAGATGGGCGGTTTAAAATAACACAGGCAGACAAAAATAAAGAAAAAAGAATTTAAAAATATTGAAGAAAATCTAAGAGAGATAAAAGAAAACCTTAAGTGCTCAAATATCCAAATCATGGGTATTCCAGAAGGGGAGGAAAAAGGAAACAGCATTGAAAATATAATCAACAAAATAATGGTAGAAAACGTCTCAGGTATAGGGAAAGACAGAGATATTCAGATTCAGGAGGCTCAAAGATCCTCAAACATATTCAATCCAAAAAGGTCCTCTCCAAGGCATGGTATAGTCAAATTGGTAAAACTCAAAGAAAAAGAGAGAATATTAAAAGCTGCAAGGGAGAAGTGTCAAGTCGCCTATAAGGTAGCCCAAATTAAACTAACATCAGACTTTTTATCACAAATCCTAAAAGCCTGAAAAGAATGGGATGATATATTCAAAATACCAAAACACAAAGATTGCCAGCCAAGAATACTTTACCCAGCAAGACTATCCTTCTGAAATGAAGGACAAATAGTATATTTCTCAGACAAACAAAAACTGTAGGAGTTCACTACCACATGGCCAGCCTTACAAGAAATTCTCAAGGGAGTATTGGGTTTGGTATCTGAAAAACAACCACCACTGCCATAAATACTAAAGAAAAAACAAAACCCCCAGAAAAATAAAAATGCTAACAATAAAGAGAAAAAAAGTTTATCTACCACCTCAAGAAACCAACATATATACAGAAGACAAACAGTAAATCAGAAAGAAAGGTACAAAAAATACGTAAGACATCCAAACAAAACTCAATAAAATTCTAGGAGTAAATAAACACTTTTCAGTAACAACTCAGTGTAAAAGGATTAACTTCCCCACTCAAAAGACACAGACTGACTGACTGGACTAAAAAGGTGGACTCAACTACATGCTGCCTTCAAGAGACTCACCTCACTTGCAAAGACACACATAGACTAAGAGTGAAAGAATGGAAAAAGATATACCAAGCAAATACAAATGAAAAATGAGCTGGAGTAGCAATTCTTATATCTGATAAAATAGACTTTATACCAAAAACAATGAAAAGATATAAAGAAGGCCACTATATAACGATAAAAGGATTCATCAATCAAGAAGACATAATGATCACAAATATATATGCACCCAACATTGGAGCAGGCAGATTTACAAAACAAACACTATTAGACCTAAAAAGTGAGATAGACACTAATATCATAATAGCGGGGGACCTGAACACCCTACTCTCAATATTGGACAGATCATATAGGCAAAGAATCAGCAGAGAAGCAGAAGATCTAAATGACACTTAGACCAATTGGACTTGGCAGACATCTACACAACATTTCATCCAACAATCTCAGAATATTCATTCTTCTCATCAGCACATGGATCATTCTCCAGGATGCATCACATATTAGGTCACAAATAAAGTCTCAACAAATTCAAAAAATTGGAATTATCCCATGTGTTTTTTCTGACCAGAATGTATTAAAATTAGAAATCAATAAGAAATGAAATTCTGGAAACTATACAAACGCATGGAAATTAAACAGCATTCTACTTAACGATACATGGGTCCAAGAAGAAATCAAGCAGGAAATAAAAAAATTTATTGAAACTAATGAAAATAATGATACATCATACCAAAACCTGTGGGATACTGCAAAAGCAGTAGTAAGGGGGAAATTTATCACATTAAATGCTTACTTCAGAAGAATGGAAAGATGGCAAGTGAACAACCTAATACTTCGCTGTAAAGAACTAGAAAAACAAGAACAATCCAAACCCAAAGTTAGCAGATGGAAAGAAATCATTAAGATCAGAGCGGAATTTAATGAAATTGAAACCCAAAAAACAATACAAAAGATCAATGAATCAAAAAGTTTATTTTTTGAAAAGATAAATAAAATTGACATACCATTAGGAAGGCTAACTAAAAGAAGAGAGAAGACCCAAATAAAAAATTAGAAATGAAAAAGGTGATATTACAACTGATACCTCAGAAATACAGGGAATCATTCGAGACTACTATAAACAACTATATGCCAACAAATTTGAAAATCTGGAGGAAATGGATAAATTTCTGGACACACACAACCTACCAAAACTGAGCCAAGAAGAAGTAGAAAATCTCAGTAAACCAATAACAATAAAAGAGACTGAAGCTGTTATCAGAAGGCTCCCAACAAAGAAAAGCCTAGGACCAGATGGATTCACAGAAGAATTCTACCAAACCTTCAAAGAGGAATTGATACCAATTCTCTACAAACTATTCCAAAAGATTGAAACAGAGGGCATTCTCTCAAACTCATTCCATAAAGCAAACATCACCCTGATACCAAAACCAGACAATGATACAACAAAAAAAGAAAACTACAGGCCAATAACCTTGATGAATATAGATGCAAAAATCCTCAATAAAATACTACCTAGCAATATAGCAACACATACACAAAATTATACACCATGATGAAGTGGGATTCATCCCAGGGATGCAAGGCTGGTTCAACATATGTAAATCAATAAATGTGATACACCACATCATTAAAATGAAAGACAAAGACCATATGATCATTTCTATAGATGCTAAAAAAGCATGTGACAAAATTCAACATTCATTCATGATAAAGACTCTCTACAAGTTAGGGATAGATGGAAAGTATCTCAACATAATTAAAGCTGCATATGATAAGACCATGGTCAATACCAACCTGAACACGAACTAGACAAGGCTGCCCACTCTCACCACTCCAATTCAACGTAGTGTTGGAAGTACTAGCCAGAGCAATCAGAGAAGAGAAGGAAATAAAGGGCATCCAGATTGGAAAAGATGAAATCAAACTGTCCCTGTTTGCAGATGACATGATCCTATATATCGAACAGCCTAAAGCCTCTACAAAAAAACTCTT
>NW_007728431.1:63943-67553 GCF_000696425.1 Galeopterus variegatus | reverse complement strand
CCATCTGATCTTTGACAAAGGCATCAAGTCTACACACTGGGGAAGAGACTGCCTCTTCATCGAATGGTGCTGGGAAAACTGGATATCCATATGCAGGAGATGAAACTCGACCCATACCTCTCACCATATATCAAAATCAACACTAAATGGATTAAAGAATTAAAAATACTCTTTGAAACAATAAAACTCCTTAAAGAAAATATAGATCAAACACGCCAGGAAGTAGGACTGGACACATACTTCATGAATACAACCCCAAAAGCATGGGCAACCAAAGGAAAAATAAACAAATGGTATTATATCAAACTGAAATCTTCTTCACAGCAAAAGAAACAATTAACAGAGTTAAAAGACAACCAACAGAGTGTGAGAAATATTTGCAAAATATACATCTGACAATGGGTTAATATCCAGAATATACAAAGAACTCTGACAACTTTACAGCAAAAAAACAAGGAAGCCAACTAATAAATGGGCAAAGGAGCTGAATAGGCATTTATCAAAGGAAGATGGCCAACAGACACATGAAAAAATGCTCAACATCACTTAGCATTTGGGAAATGCAAATCAAAACACTCCAGTAAGAATGGCTAATATTCAAAAGACTGTGAATGATAAATGCTGGTGAGGTTGCGGAGAAAAAGGAACCCTCCTATACTGTTGGTGGGACTGCCTTTGTGGAAAATGTTTTGGAGGTTCCTCAAACAATTACAGATAGATCTACCATATGACCCAGCTATTCTATTGCTGGGAATATACCCAGAGAAATGGTAATCATCATGTTGAAGGGATACCTGTACAACGATGTTTATTGCAGCACTATTTACAATAGCCAAGAGTTGGAACCAGCTCAAATGTCCATCATCAGAGGAGTGGATATGGAAAATATGGTATATCTACACAATAGAATACTACTGTGCTGTAGAAAAGAATGAAATACTACAATTTGCAGCTACATGGATAGACTTAGAAAAAATTATATTAAGTGACATAAGTCAGGTACAGAAAGAGAAATACCACATGTTCTCACTTATTTGTGGGAGGTAATAATAGATAAACAAACACACAAACAAATCGGGGGTAGAGAAGAAGACATAACAATCACAATTCCTTGATAAAGGGAACAGATATGATGTTGATGGAGTGTGGGGGGCATTCAGTAAAGGGACATGAAAATCAACTACATTGTACATGGATAAAATAAAGTTAAAAAATATATAAATAAATAAATAAAAGTACACATGAAAAACACAAAAATAAGATGTAAACAGAAATGTTATCAAAAACTGTTCTGACATCTGGTGTTCATTTCATAAGTGGAGAAAAAACAAAACTGAAGCATAAATTGCATCAAGATTCCTGACATAGATATGCAATGGCATATATTCAGGCTTTGGATGTTACTATGAAGATATTCTGCTGTTATAATTTATTTGTGAGTTTTTCACAAATAAAAATATATTTTGCATAAAAATGATTACCTTCCAGTCAATGTCTCCAGGGTTTTAAATAATTTTTAATTTTTCGATCTTATTTTGATAAAGATAAAAGGAATTAAATATTCTTAAACACACACAAATAACTTGCAGAAGAATAATGGAAATATAAGTTCAAATAAGAAGTGAATGCAAAATATATCATTTCACTATTCTGTGATCATTAGACAGATCATTGCATCATGTCATTTTGATATTCAGATTCCATTGTTTTTTCAGAAAGAAATCACTATTTCTATTCTTATGCAAAAATTTGAAGCAGAGAGAAAATTCAAAGAAACGCCTTAGACATGTTTTAGTTTGAGGAATGTTTGTTAGGTGGTGAATGTGTTGCTCTGATGAACATTTTGCAACATCAGTGGATAATTTTAGACATACAAATAAATAATACATAAGAAATAACATAGCTTTTCAAAATTTAAAAAGACCTTTCATTCAATTATAGCCAATGTGCTATAATTATATATGTAGTATAAAAAAGGAAATTGATTATAAATCTATCTTAATACATTTCATTTGTATATTCCAGCTAGAATGAAACAACTCAATAAGAAAGCTTTTCATGGAGATTTCCAAAGAGTGTATAAAAAGAAGGGCTCTTTATTCATCCACTGCATTCTGGCTTATAATACATAGGGTGAGGAATTTCTCAAATAGCAGGTTAAGGCCAGAGCAACTTTGACTCCAGAAACACAGACAATTCATAAAAAGTAGTAGATTGGCAAAGACCCCGTCCATTTGTGTTCCTCGAATCAGATTATATTAGACAACAATGCAACCAGCGCTTAAGTGTCCCACCCTTTCTATGTGGTTATACCCTGGTAAGGGATCAAAGAAAGGAGTATCGGCTTATAATACATAGGGTGAGGAATTTCTCAAATAGCAGGTTAAGGCCAGAGCAACTTTGACTCCAGAAACAGAGACAATTCATAAAAAGTAGTAGATTGGCAAAGACCCCGTCCATTTGTGTTCCTCGAATCAGATTATATTAGACAACAATGCAATCAACGCTTAAGTGTCCCATCCTTTCTATGTGGTTATAGCCTGGTAAGGGATCAAAGAAAGGAGTATCTTAAAAATATATAGGAAGCACAATTTGTAAGACCAAATACAACAGTGACTAAGCCCCATCTCTCACTAATTCTTCCCATAAAATGACCACCTTTAGGACTTCTCTTTAAGTATTGGAACTATGCCGTGAAAACTCTCTGAATCTGTATTTAGAGGCTTGACTCGAGGGAAGAGATAGATAAACATGGGAAAATTAATGTGTAGACCTGCCAAGAGTTTCCTTGGGCATTTTAATGTTGGCATTTCCAAGGAATTATGCCTAGGCTGATGCATTTACTTCCGTTTCTGTTCAAGAACATGTGTTGTTCACATGAAATTGTTACTGTTTAATTTGAAATGCCAAATGACAAATGTTCATTGATGCACATGTGTACTCATGGTTTGTTTTTTAGAGAGCAATCTGTGCTCCAAATAAAGCCATATACTAAGATTTGGTATCATTATGATTAGTGGAAAAGAAATATTAAATAAAACAATTTATATTAGCCAAACAAAGATAAAGGTAATAAAAGAATTGAACCAATAGATTCAGATGCAACAAAGAGTTTATGGTAAATCACTGTTTTCTATACTTTTTTATAAAATAGATGACTATAAAGAGAACCACAATGCATTGACATTGACATTTTGTATGTTCAATTACAAATAATAAAGCATTTGTATAACTTAATTAGGAAATTAATGAACACAAACATTCAAGGAAGGAGAAACCTGTTGTCAGACATTGAGAGGACACACATGTTCCTAACACAGGGAAAGAAAAAAACCCCTAAATCTTTACCAAGCATTTAACAACAAATAGTTAAATGTCCCTAAGATTCACTCTGATTAAGTGAAGCTGCACTGAATCCTGATGGCTATGGAGATAAAGAAAAGTTTCAAATATACCTGCAAACACAAGTAAAGTTTGTAGTAACCCTTCAGTTAAATATAATTTCATCAAGACATATGTGAGTTTTTTTTTTGTTTGTTTTGTTTTTGTCTTTTTTCCGTGTCCGGCAACAGATCGCAACCCTCAGTGTTGCCCCCGTACCGGACTGGGA